>NC_057937.1:22204611-22466161 GCF_018555375.3 Anguilla rostrata
CCTAGCATGCACTCTGGCTGGCACTGTCTTCCATTGCTTCCCCGACGTTCAGACCCTCCCCTCGCTGATAAAAACTAGACCCTACGGTGTCGGATTGCTTGCGTCGCCATGGATGTCTTCTAGCCGCTTGCCGTAAAGAAGCTTACTAGATGTCGTAACACTAGATTTGGAGCTACGGCTCTTCCGCACCCCAACTAATATAAAAGCCCAAATGGCGGGCAAACAATATGGCGGACATGGGTGGTCCCAATAGCAACGTTGTAGAGCACATTCAGATGCATCGGTCGATGAAGTTTTGTGTTGATCTGACTTATGGTGTGGGAGTTATGGCTTTTTAAAATATGACCCTTTGTTATAGCGCCACCATCTGGCCGAAATAAGTGAGTTTTAGTGCCTGAGTAGTGGGGGGCCATAGGAACCCACCTGCCAAATTTGGTTGCTCTAGGACTTATGGTTGCTGAGCCTCAGACACTTTTAGCGGAGAAAAATAAGAATAATAATAACTAGACAATTCCTGCAGAAATTGTGTGTTTGCCGCCAATGCAAAGTCGACTTTCTGCTGAACAGAGTGAACAGTGGTAGGTAGTTGCTATGATGTTTGAGGCAGTTGCTAGGGTGTTGCTAGATGGTTCTATGGACTTCTAGGTGGTTTCATGGAATTCTAGGTGGTTGCTAGGGTGGTGCTAGGTGGTTGCTATGGAGTTTCAGGTGGTTGCTATGGAGCTCCAGGTGGTTGCTAGGGCATTGCTAGGTGGTTGCTAGGGTATTCTAGGTGGTTGCTAGGATGTTGCTAGGTGGTTGCTATGGAGTTCTAGGTGGTTGCTAGGGTGTTGCTAGGTGGATGCTATGGAGTTCTAGGTGGTTACTATGGTGTTGCTAGGTGGTTGCTATGGAGTTCTAGGTGGTTGCTAGGGTGTTGCTAGGGTATTCTATGTGGTTGCTAGGATGTTGCTAGGTGGTTGCTATGGAGTTATAGGCGGTTGCTAGGGTGTTGCTAGGCAGTTATGGTGTTTGAGGTTGTTGCTAGGGTGTTGCTAGGTGGTTGCTATGGTGTTCCAGGTGGTTGCTAGGGTGTTGCTAGGTGGTTGCTATGGAGTTCTAGGCGGTTGCTATGGTATTGCTAGGTGGTTGCTAGGGTGTTCCAGGTGGTTGCTAGTGTGTTGTTAGGTGGTTGCTATGGAGTTCTAGGTGGTTGCTAGGGTGTTGCTAGGGGGTTGCAAGGGTATTCTAAGTGGTTGTTAGGATGTTGCTAGGTGGTTGCTATGGAGTTATAGGTGGTTGCTAGGGTGTTGCTAGGTCGTTGCTATGGAGTTCTAGGCGGTTGCTATGGTATTGCTAGGTGGTTGCTAGGGTGTTCAGGTGGTTGCTAGTGTGTTGTTAGGTGGTTGCTATGGGTTCTAGGTGGTTGCTAGGGTGTTGCTAGGGGGTTGCAAGGGTATTCTAAGTGGTTGTTAGGATGTTGCTAGGTGGTTGCTATGGAGTTATAGGTGGTTGCTAGGGTGTTGCTAGGTCGTTGCTATGGAGTTCTAGGTGGTTGCTATGGTGTTGCTAGGTGGTTGCTATGGAGTTATAGCCGGTTGCTAGGGTGTTGCTAGACATGTGCTATGGTGTTCCAGGTGGTTGCTAGGGTGTTGCAAGGTGGTTGCTATGCAGTTCTAGGTGGTTGCTATGGAGTTTAGGCAGTTGCTATGGAGTTCTAGGCAGTTGCTATGGTGTTACAGGTGGTTGCTAGTGTGTTGTTAGGTGGTTGCTATGGAGTTCTAGGTGGTTGCTAGGGTGTTGCTAGGGGGTTGCTATGGAGTTATAGGCGGTTCCTAGGGCATTCTAGGTGGTTGCTAGGGTCTTGCTAGGTGGATGCTATGGAGTTCTAGGTGGTTACTATGGTGTTGCTAGGTGGTTGCTATGGAGTTATAGCCGGTTGCCAGGGTGTTGCTAGGCATTTGCTATGGAGTTATAGGCGGTTGCTAGTGTGTTGCTAGGCATTTGCTATGGCGTTCCAGGTGGCTGCTAGTGTGTTGTTAGGTGGTTGCTATGGAGTTCTAGGTGGTTGCTAGGGTGTTGCTAGGGGGTTGCAAGGGTATTCTAAGTGGTTGTTAGGATATTGCTAGGTGGTTGCTATGGAGTTATAGGTGGTTGCTAGGGTGTTGCTAGGCAGTTGTTATGGTGTTGCTAAGTGGTTGCTATGGAGTTATAGCCGGTTGCTAGGGTGTTGCTAGGCATTTGCTATGGAGTTATAGGTGGTTGCTAGGGTGTTGCTAGGGTATTCTAGCTGGTTGCTAGGATGTTGCTAGGTGGTTGCTATGGAGTTATAGGTGGTTGCTAGGGTGTTGCTAGGCCGTTGTTATGGTGTTCCAGGTGGTTGCTAGTGTGTTCTTAGGTGGTTGCTATGGAGTTCTAGTCAGTTGCTAGGTCTTTACTGAGTCCAATGACGCGACCCATAGTTCTCTATGACAAACGGTTCAAAAGTTATGAAATATCACACCCCCATAGAGATGAATGGCAGAATGTTCAAATCTAGAGAGAGACCAGAGTACTGCTGCTAGAAGACAGAGCATTGTGACATCACAAGGGTGAGAAGACAGAGTATTGTGACATCACAAGGCTGAACATTCTGCCATTCATTCCCTATGGGGAAAAATTGCCCACAAAAATTCAAATTTTTCAAAAACCGTGCAACGAATCTTTCCACAAAGTAATAGCACACCATTCCCGATGAAGCCGCTCGATTTGACATATTGCACGTGTACGTGGTGCGAAAACTCTGGGAGGAGTAGCGGTCCAAAAAATGGGCGGAAAGAATAATAATATGTGCAATAATAGTAGTGTGATTGCCTAAGGCAACCACACTAACTAGACAATTCCTGCAGAAATTGTGGTGTGGTTGCCGCCAACGCAAAGTGGACTTTGTGCTGAACGAAGTGAACAGTTTCTGTAGTATAAGCAGAGACAGAGTATGGTATACATGCTATAATATCACGGCAACGAGTTTATTTGCAACACACATATTCAGAGCTAAATTAACCCTTCATCAATACTTGAGATCAACGATTTACTCATGGTATGCTGTGACGAGTGACGGCGAATCATAAAGCTAGCTGGCCAGTTCAGAGGGTCTTGGAAAAACCTTATATCTACACTGCGCGACCGCACCATTTTAAAAAGCAAGACAGGGCTAGGGAGATTAATTTGATTGATTTATGGTTTTACGTTAAGTTCAGCTCATTTTAACCATTCAACTAAAAACATTTAAGTGGGCTGCAATTCAGAGTTTAATCTGTTACCTTAGATACCAACTCATAGACAGAGGATAGCCTATTACGTGTTAGCTGACCCAAATTTCTAAGAAAGAAAATGAGGCGAGAAATATGTGTTAAAATAGTTGCAAACAGCTTCTGTGAATAAGCATCGGCTGGTAGCCAGTACTAGTAACTTCTCTTATAACGAGGGATGCATTAACAAGCAAGCGGAGTTGTGTACTGTAGCAAACACGTTGGGGTGAGAAAGCGTTGCTTTCACTCACTGAATGCAGTTATAAAGAGACCAAAGTTTCCAACTCGCTGGAATATAAAACGGTATTACAAAAGTAAAATGTGACATATTATACATTGTTAGAAAGCTTATCCTGTCACCTATTAGATCGATGATGTGTAGATCAAGCCAGTTTGTACTACAAAGTTAGAGAACACCCAAAGCAACATGTGTGGTATTACAAGCTGACGTCTTTCTCTGCAGTAAGACCGGACCAGAAGCTGCTGCACACGTTTTGTTGACGGCGTTGTTGCACGTTTTAGTACAGTCTAGCTTGTTTGAGAATTCGTTTATTCAGTAGGTGAGAGCATAAGCTTTCTAACCAGGTATAACAGCACGTCTATTTTTGGTTTTGGAATATCGTTTTTTTAGGTCAACTGAAACGCATTAAATGCATTCGCTCTTTGTTAGCACTAGCATTCAAAGACGCTGGACCTGACGAAACGTCGTCAAAGAATTTGCGTAATATCTTGTGAAATACTATTATTATTGAGGACTTCTGGGTATGCCTACGCCATATGTTTGTTGATACACCTAGCTGACAGCGTTTTCATTTGTAATTTTGCATTTGGAATACCGTTTTATCGCGTTCACTTCCGCATTCAGCTATATCCTTTCTGGTGGCTAAGTCACCAGGAAACCTCGTTTGAACAACACAATCCGTGCATGTACGTCTTCGTCAAGGTCTTATCTAAATTGTGGTATAAAGCATTTGAGGTTTACGAATGTGTGTTTTCTGTAATTACGACAAAAGAGAGATATGCACCGCATCTGGATTCTGCATTTCCTGTAGATGCTAAGCCGACCAATGCTGTAACTTCACCGTTTGCATATGTATGACGTCACGTTCTCCATTCATCTCTATGGGACAAAATTGGGCATAAAAAGTCATATTTCTCAAAAACTGTGCAGCGAAACTTTCCACAAAGTAATAGCGCACGATTCCCAAAGAAGCCGGTCAATTTGACATATGGCACGTGTATGTGGTGCGAAAACTCTGGGAGGAGTAGCGGTCCAAAAAATGGGTGGAAAGAAAGAATAATAATATGTGCGATAATAGTAGTGTGATTGCCTAAGGCAACCACACTAATAAAGAATATGTGCAATAATAATAGTGTGTTTGCCTAAGGCAACCACACTAATAATAATAATAAATAATATGTGCAATAATAATCGTGTGTTTGCCTAAGGCAACCACACTAATAATATGTGCAATAATAATAGTGTGTTCGCCTAAGGCAACCACACTAATAATATGTGCAATAATAATAGTATGTTTGCCTAAGGCAACCACACTAATAATATGTGCGATAATAATAGTGTGATTGCCTAAGGCAACCACACTAATGATATGTGAGATAATAGTAGTGTGATTGCCTAAGGCAACCACACTAATAATAAATAAATAATATGTGCAATAATAATAGTGTGTTTGCCTAAGGCAACCACACTAATAATATGTGCGATAATAATAGTGTGATTGCCAAAGGCAACCACACTAATTAATAAATAATATGTGCAATAATAATAGTGTGTTTGCCTAAGGCAACCACACTAATAATAATAATAATAAATAATATGTGCAATAATAATAGTGTGTTTGCCTAAGGCAACCACACTAATAATAATATGAGATAATAGTAGTGTGATTGCCTAAGGCAACCACACTAATAATATGTGAGATAATAGTAGTGTGATTGCCTAAGGCAACCACACTAATAAAGAATATGTGCAATAATAATAGTGTGTTTGCCTAAGGCAACCACACTAATAATAATAATAAATAATATGTGCAATAATAATCGTGTGTTTGCCTAAGGCAACCACACTAATAATATGTGCAATAATAATAGTGTGTTCGCCTAAGGCAACCACACTAATAATATGTGCAATAATAATAGTATGTTTGCCTAAGGCAACCACACTAATAATATGTGCGATAATAATAGTGTGATTGCCTAAGGAAACCACACTAATGATATGTGAGATAATAGTAGTGTGATTGCCTAAGGCAACCACACTAATAATAAATAAATAATATGTGCAATAATAATAGTGTGTTTGCCTAAGGCAACCACACTAATAATATGTGCGATAATAATAGTGTGATTGCCAAAGGCAACCACACTAATTAATAAATAATATGTGCAATAATAATAGTGTGTTTGCCTAAGGCAACCACACTAATAATAATAATAATAATAAATAATATGTGCAATAATAATAGTGTGTTTGCCTAAGGCAACCACACTAATAATAATATGAGATAATAGTAGTGTGATTGCCTAAGGCAACCACACTAATAATATGTGAGATAATAGTAGTGTGATTGCCTAAGGCAACCACACTAAATATGTGATATAATAGTAGTGTGATTGCCAAAGGCAACCACACTAATAATAATAATAATAATTATTATTATTATTATAATAATAATCCTAACAGATACAATAGGGTTCCACCAGCTTCGCTGCTTGGACTCCTAATAATCCTAACAGATACAATAGGGTTCCACCAGCTTCGCTGCTTGGACCCCTAATAATCCTAACAGATACAATAGGGTTCCACCAGCTTCGCTGCTTGGACCCCTAATTACACAATGTTTTTTAGTCACTAGTATACTAGGGCACTAGATAAAAGAAAGAAAATCACAAGAAAGGTTTTATGTCAAATTCCTCATTTAGACCATTGGGGGACATGGTACTGAGGAAATAGATCCAGATGGTTTCACGTTTGAGAAGCCTTTTTTCAAGATCACCTCCCCTATGAGGCTTCTCCACTTTTTCCACTCCAACATATCTCAATGCACTGACATTATGACCGGTTTGTTTAAAATGAGCAGCTACGGGGTTACGTTCATCCCCAGTTCTGATATTACTCCTATGTTCGCTAATCCTGTTTCGTAATGCTCGCGATGTTTTTCCCACATAAGCGAGGCCACAAGGACAACGGATAAGATATGCTACATGCGTGGTGCTACATGCAATGACACCACGTATGGATATGTCCCGACCGGTGTGTGGATGGCTGAATCTCTTACGTTTGTGCGTGTAAGTGCATTGGGTGCAGCTACACCTGTAATTACCGTCTGGTACAATGAGGAAGGTCGGTGCACAATGTGGGCGCATATCCGATTTAACGAAACAAATCTCGTAGATTGGTGGGACGTTTAAAAACAAGTTTAGGAGCTTCTGTAAAAACTCTCTTTAGTTTGGGGTCTGACTCGACAATATGCCGATGTTCCTGGATGACATTTTTAAACTGAACCAAGTGGAGAATATTTTGTGCAACACATAGGAAAATTACTTTTAGTTTTTTTGTTCTGGTTTGACCGGAGACATTCATCCTATTGAATATAGGTCACTTAATTATATGCATTGACCAATAGGGAGCGGTAGAAGCTCCGGATAAATTATTACAATATCAGATATTGTTCGCCTTGAAACGTTAAAGTGGCATGCCAGTTTTTTTCCGCTTATAATGACTAAGATTCTGCTACTGCTAAAAAAAAATACAGGACATTAATTCAACCGCCATATTGATTAATACACATGGGCACTGCTTTGTACGAATCATGATTCTGAAGGTTTTGATGCATATTTACTGTGTAGCCTATGTCTATAAAGTATACTACCCAATAGGGTAAACATATTTGCTCAAAAAATAAAAAAAGGAAATTAAATTAATCTGCCAATCTCTTCCCGTTTTACGTGTTTTAGGCGCTAAACCTGTTCACTGACGAGCATCAGTTCACTACATACGCTGCGCAGATATCTTAATATGTACGCAACATGGATGGCCCTGGCACTGTAACAAACGCGCGGAGGCATTAGGCTACTATCTTATCCCGGTCATTTTCCGATCCATGATTCTGCGCCGCGGTTGAACGCGCAGATTTTCGTGAACGAAGTCATTTACTGAGGTCAGTAGCAGGAATCCTTGTAAACCAACCAGGAACAGACTGGGAACTGAATACACCATCTGGTGCGCATAGCAGCAAAGCGCGTCAGGGTACGTAGTACTTGCATAATACACATCAATGTGTGTTATTTTTAATAGGATTGCGTCTGCGTGTAAGTAGTGGCATTTACTGAGGTTGATTCGCCATCATTCAGGTATTTTTAGCTCCATGATTTTGAGTTAAGCAATATGATTTGTGAAATTTAGCATATGGCGAAATCGCGGTAACGGTAAATTGGCTAGCTATATCAATAAAAAGGTTTACTAGCAAACAAACGTACTGTTTTAAAACTAACATTCACATTGCTAGCTTGGTAGCATTTTGCTTCAGCAGTATGCTGCGATTTTTCGTTGTTATTTCGATTATTACGACAGCTTCGGCACTACGGCTACCACCGTCCGCCACTACGCAGTTAAATTCAACTTCTGTACCTGTCCAAGCGGATGGTCGTTTGAATACCACAGACAATGCGTCAACCGGATCACATTTTACTTCAATCGTAAAAGATCTTCCTACGCTGAGGAACATTGTCATTTTCATCGGTGTGTTCACTGCATTCGTAATCACTTGCCTGGTCGTGAGAGTATACAGGTAAATCTGTGCTGTCTACAACTTTTGTTCTGTCGTCAACCATATTAGTTATTTGTGGTTTTCACTTGCAAGCCAACACGGACGGCTTTGTGTTTCCATTACAACAGTCTTTTTGTTGCGTTCTGTGTGGAATACTGTAGGCTAGACCTGCAACTTTTCAATCATCAACCACCATCACTGCCAGATGATGCCAGGATTGTTGCAAGTAGATAGGTTATCCCTGAACTTGTTGCATGGTCTAAACGGTGAAGCATAAGCCAACTTTTTGTTTAAAAAAAAAAAAAAAATCTTTATCCAAATGTAATCCATTTTACGTAGCTAACTGCCACTGCTATGTAGCTCCTTCCAGCTTCTCGCTTGTGGCCCACAGAAATATTTGATTTGGAATGCGCAATTTTCTTAAGTGATACAGAAATATCCTTCCATTTAAGTGAAATTGAATTCCATTGGTTTAACTGCGCCTAAACAGCCTGTTGAATGTCATCTACTTCCCTATTAGTGTAAACCTACTTGTCGACCGCCTGTGCCAAAACCGGATATTCCCTCCTGAAAATTACACACGTTTTATTTCTTGACAGTATTGATCATTTTTCACGTTGCAGATCAGGAAAGAAGGTCAGGAAAACAAGAAAATACGACATAATAACGACATCCGCCGAGCGAGTGGAAATGGATCCGTTAAATGAAGAGATCGATGAGGAGGAGGACTCGACTCTCTTTGATGTCAAGTACAGGTAAACAGAGTAAAACACCCTAATGCCAACGATTAACAGTCGGGAATACAATAACAGCGATAACTCTCAGCTATTCTATTATTGAACCAAGCAAACCTGACACACTTCTTGAGCTTTGCACAATTTGTTGGCACGTATTGAAGTAGCCTACTCGTGTAAAAAGTAGGCAATCTGATGAAAAACGTTTTCAGTGTACAGAAATGGCAAGTTACTCACACATACAAAGCATCTCTACAATTCATTAATTCAAACAGGCAAAATCTAGGCTTGCCCTTAAAAGTATTTATATCATTATTATGCTGAGTCACAAGAAATAATATTGGCTATCTCAGCTCACACAAATGAAACAAGCTGTATTCCAAAGCAATGCTACTCCGTGTTTCCTAAATTGTTTCAAGTAACTTGACCCTGTGTTTTTTTTAATCTTACCATCTGCAGAAAATGTGGTCATTCAAAATTTGTGTCACATCAAAGTGTCAAATAACAAAAATGGCCTAGTAAATGAATGTATGAAACTGCTGGTGAATACCTACAGAAAGGTTATTCCTCCAGAAATGATATGTTTATACTTGGTTGTCAAGTTTATTTTACAAAATGGGCAGGCTCTTGTATATTTGCAACTTAAAGTAAACACTGATTGTAAAATAAATACTATACATGCAAACACAGTTATATAGAATACTTCATTATCCCCATGGGGACATTTCCCTTGCAGCATGTAACATTCACATTTACAAAGAGACATTTAAACCAAGAAACATGCAATCCTTCACACTACAGAAATGCCAGAGGGGAAATACATGAATGCAGATAGACATATTAAGGCCTATTGAATAAATATTGAATCCTACAAACCTATCCACACGTATATTTTCCCCATGAATGTATTCAGGGTTTCCCCCAGAAAAGTTGTTAGGCCCGGTGGCAAGTATGGGCCGGCGGCCAAGTGTCTTTTTTGACGGGGGTCCAGCACAGGCCAGCGACAGACTGATGGCAGCATGAAGGTAGGGCCCTGTAGTTTCTGTGATAACAGAATCACGGACGGAATCGCGGAATTGAGAATTTAAAAAAGCACAGATTCCATAGGGCCCTACATTAAGTCAGTGCTAAAAGCTGACTGGAGATTTGAAAATATGACTACGTAATGTGAATGTTGTTATAAATAAGTAATTTATTCAACACACATTTTAAAAAATCAACTATTTACAACATAGCACAGTCTTACAAAGAATCTGACAACAATGTGCAGTCTTGGAATGCTGTGTTTTCAACAACAACAAAAGAAATTAAATTAAAATAAATAATATCAAATATCAAAAAAAATATATTTTTGCACTCTACAAAAAACTTGAAAAAAGTCCTGATTGACTACTGAATCTTACAACAAGCCTTGGAATGCTGGGCACATTTCAACTACAACAAAATAAATTAAATTAAATTAAATTAAATTAAATTAAATTAAATTAAAATAAATAATATCAAAGTTTTTGCACTCTACAAAACACTTGTATTCAAGTCCTGATTGGCTACTGAATCTTACAACAAGCCTTGGAATGCTGGGCACATTTAAACATTTAAAAAACTGTATAAGGTGTTACTTGGCTAGCTAGCTAAGTTAGCTAAATGACCACGTTGTCATAAAATCTTTCCCAACGGTGATAACTGCCTGACTTGTTTACATTTTGGACAGATGTGGCTCCTGAGTAAATCTATCGTTGTTTCCATCGCAGCACTTTCGACGCAAGCAATATTGAAAAAATCCTGAAATTTCTTCTTACCGTGAAGAGTGCCTGACCCTGAACCGTAGTGTTTTTTCCCCAAAGATGGTATTTCTAGATATAGCCTAATTTTGCCACTGTGTTAACACATTTCTACGGTTGCCGGTCAGGTACTCTTCACTTTTCAATTTTAGGATTTTTCAGATATGTTATCGTGTTGAAAGTGCTGCAACGGAAACAATGATAGATTTACTCAGGAGCCACATCTGTCCAAAATGTAAACAAGTAAGATAGTTTTCACGGTCGGGAAAAATTTTGTGACAACGTTGTCGTGCACATCAATGCCATCAAGCTAACGTTATTAATAAACAATTGAAGTAGTTATTTGAATGTCGATTAATAAGTCATGCAGTGTTACAGTGTATTGAATGTTACTTTCATGCTACTAGTTTAACGTTACCTACACACTGCTGAAGTTAATACTAGAAGAGTGCACTCAGTAGAGTGCAGATCTCCAGCAGGCGTGCTTTGCTGATGCAATAATTGAGGCTACACAATCAATGCAACCAGACAAATACGATATTACAAGTTTTTACCATGTGCCACTGAAAATCCCAAAAACGCAGATTCAGTAAAGTAATGCTAGAGGACTAAATGTTAGCTAATTTCATTCATATCAGTCACAATGTGTTCGACAGAGCAAACGTTGACGTTATAGTCTGGCACTTTCGTTTCAAATCAGGACAGGAACAATCTGGACGGGAACAATTCCAAAAGACCAGCGATGTAAAGTATCAATTTCAACGTGAAAATGCCAACAAAATAATTGCCACAGATTCAAACATTAACTTACCCCGTTATTTGGCGGATTATTTTGTTGGCATTTTAACACTGAAATTGACATTTTACATGGCTGGTCTTTCATTCCAAACGGAAGCAGCTGTTGATCACTTGCGGCCCCTACCGGTTGGTTAGGAGGAGTGAGGAGTTAGAACTCAATGTATTTCAATGGATAATGATGGAAATTAATTCAAATAAAATAGACCTACTTGTCGTTGACCGATTTGCAAAATATTCAAGAATTCAGGCCCTTGGCCTGCTGCCAGCATGCAAAACAAGTATTAGGCTGTTCGGCCCAGTAGTATGCGAGATTAGCTGCAGACAGATACACAAACACACGCACAAACACACACACACACACACAACCAAATGATTAATCCCCTCCAGGCTCTCGCCTGGTGGAGATAATAAAAAGAATGTACTTACCGACAAGATGAAGTGACGCAGTTTGTAACAAGGTTAGTTAGCCTACTAAATAAGAAATGGTGGCTTGCTAGGTAATGTTAGCTTGTGATAGTTGGAAGCGTCAAGTGTTGAACGTCACTCTACGCACAATGAGGGTAAAGAACACTGATCTCAGACCTGCTGTTTTCCTATAGTGCGTTCACATGTTAACCAACAGATGTCTCTGGGGAGCTTTCCAACCGAGCCACCCCACTGTAACTGTAGTTTGAAAAACATCTTAAAAATACATTAAAAAAAAAATTCCCCGATGCTTAGGCCCGGCAGGGGGTCAACTTAGGCCCGGCGGGCCGCCAGGCTTGCAGTACACTGGCGGAAACCGTGGTAATGTATGCTTGTAGACACAGGGCCAAGCTACATTGGGTAGCATTGCTTTATTGCTAGCTTATATAGCTTGTTTAATTTGTGTAAGCTGAAATTGCCAATATTGTCTCTTGTAACTTGGTGTAATTGTTTTATCAATACTTTTAATGGCAGGTCTGGATTTTGCCAGTTTGAATTAATTACTTATAGACAGTGCTTTGTATGTGTGAGTAACTTGGCATTTTTATGCCCCTGGCCTCCATAGGAGGCAGGAGGGGCATTAAGTCGAGGTGCCTTCCATCGTCCTTCAACAATTTGGTTTCCGCTCATTTACCAGAAAACGCCTTTGTCGATCGGGCTGATTTTTAGGTGGTGAATTGGACTTGTCCACACGAAGGCTGGTTTCTATCAGTGACGCCACCGCTCATTCAATATGGCCACCACGGCCGCCAGGTTATTTTCAGGTTCAGGTTATTTTTGCACATTTTGTGGCATCTGCCGCTAGATTGTTTATTTTTTTGGCCCGCAACTTCTCCGCACTTTTGTTTATCCATTTTGACGCCCTCATGCATCCACAGATTTTTGGCTCTGAGCCACAACATCTGACATGAGAAACAAAGAAGACAGAGGGGGAGGGAGAGGGGTGGGGCCCAGTAAGAGATGTAATTGGGCCAGCCCAGTGTCAGTGTAGAAAATGAACCAATGGGACGCTGTCCCTGCTTTATGGGCTGGTTGTTGGGCAAAATCTATTTATTTATTTATTATTATTTTTTTTTAATTAAAAATTCTGAATTAAATTATATCGGCCCCAAGGTGCGTCGGCCCACCGGGAAAATGCCCGGTCTGCCAGATTACTAGTCCAGCGCTGCCACAAAACTTATACAGATGCAAAAACAATAGGTAAAATGTTTTCTTTTTAGCTAGCCAGCAAGCCAAGTGTATGAGTTAGAGGTTTGCTTGAGTCCGAGGGGGGATTTTAACCCGGGCTTGTCACTTGTCCAAAAGTCCCATAGGCAAACGCGTTACCGTATAAGCTTCTAGTGAAATAAACGCTGGCGCTGCAAAGTTCTGTCTTTCAAATGCATGCACTTCTGTGCATTTCCATTTTGCGTGTGTACCTGATGTTTTTATTGGCTGATGTACCTAAATGTCCAAAGGGGAGATGTATTCTTTGTGGGCCTGGAGCATTTGTGATGATGTAATCAGGCAGGGAAAAAAAAGAACAAAAAGAAAATTCACACAAAAACTGAAATCTTTTGTGTGGTTTTTACCGCATTATTTCCATATTTGAGCACATACATGTCTGAACAGGCGGTGTTCCCTTTAAGGGCTGAGAGTCTGTGGTTTGTGGTTATTGTGGTTATTTCTGCAGAGAGCCCAGAAAAGTGCCAAACTCACAGTGCTGTACAGATAGCCTAAGGGGTATGCTGTCCCACCAAGCCGTAACTTGGCGGGATCGTTTACCTGCTATCACAATATACTGAATGCATTTTCTTGTATATTGTTATGGGATGTAGCATATAATGAAATGTGTACTCTCAAAACGCTATACGTGCCAAAATGTCTGTTTCAAACCAAGCAGCCCTCTAGCTTCAAAATTCCATTACAGTTGGGAAATCCAGTCAATCAGGCTCACGTCCCCTTTTTCACCGTAATTACAGAAAACACCCATTTGTAAAACTAAAATGCATTATACCACACTAGACAATATCTTATCAAAGAAATATGTGTAAAAATAGCTTAGCTGTCTAGCCATGTCAGTAAACATTTTATAGGGCCTCCTTCCTGACATAACTAGGACAAATTGGAATTGAACAATTAGGCTGATGTCAAGACGGGTTGGCTACAACTTCTGCGGTTATTTTGAATGAGAGGTTTTTTTTTTTGGTGACATTTCGCTTCTGAAATGGCTGTAGAATTATAAGTCCCTCAGGATGTTGGTTGTTGTGTTAGGATATTTTGCCCTTATTCGTGGAGTCAAATGCAGGACGATGAAGAACATGCTGACAAAGTTTCCTCAGAGGATTTGATGTTTAATTCAGTGCGCAAGGGAGAGACAGACCCAGCACATTCGGGCGCTGCGCTGAGAGAATCTCTGCCGATCACACTGTGTGGTGTCTGGATATAGCTACAGTTTGCAGTCATACATATCAAAAGGTTGAGTTAAGTGGCGGGCCGGAGACAAATGGTCTTGTCCCTTCCTGGGGACCCTCGCAGCCATTTAGCATAGGAATGTGACATCCTTGCTGCAGACACTAGAGGTGTTATACCGAGACACACAACAGAGGGGCTAGACACAGAGGCATGCAAACTACAGACACAGTAATGGCAGAAACGGAAACACAATACACTACATATAATATATATATATGTATACTAAATAAAACTGGGAACCTATCAGTTGTAACATTTTATTTATTTATTTATTTATTTATTTATTTATTTATTTTAATATATACTGTGTTTCATTAGAAATATTTCATCCATATTTCCAGACACAGGTTATATATATATTTATACAACGGCTTGGCTGAATACTCGATTCTGATTGGTTAAAAGGGTGTGCATTATTTCTCAGTAAAGGGACACCTCAGGCCTTTTAACAGTTCTAAAATCAATGCGCTACAAAATCCAGCGTTCTAAAGCTGTTAACCCTCTGGGGTCTAAGGGTAAAATGAGGCACACTGGTGATTGTGCGATGCTCTGACATTTGTGTAAATTTCATCAACTTTATATACAGTGATTCCAAAGTGTTTCATATCTTTGTGTTCAGCACAAACTCAGCTACAATTATATGGCAGCAGTAAGTAGGTCATAATCATGTGTGGATTGTAAACTGCTCTAAAAACACACAAACTGTAAACAGTAGTTTTGAACATGCACAGGAATGTTGTAATAAAGCACACTGAACAATTGTGAATAAGACTTTTGGTCACTGAAATGTGTTCATAAAATAAATTGCTAAAAGTTAGTGTTGTGACTACTATTTTTCAACAACAGGTGAGAATGGGAGGGCAAATGGCCTTTCTGTAATGAATATGCATTGGGTAGGAATACCTGCCAGCTAAGTAGGCTATTCACACCTGGCCACATGCCTCCCCACCACTAAGACAAAGACTCAGTGAGCCATCCATTTAGAAGACAGAAACAAAGGCAACTTTTGATTTTAGAACATTTATTGAAGTAAACTGCATGGAAGATGAGAGGAGACTGGTGTACTCTTGCAATGTCTGCCTGGCCTCTTAGCTAGTGGTGAACTAGGCCGTGTTTCCTGATCAACATCTCTGCAAATATAATAAAAACAAAATTGTTAGGAAATGTGAAATCAAATCAAACTTTATTTATATAGCACATTTCCTTCAACAGGTGAAAATTAAATGTGCTTTACAAAAAAGGGACAAACCACTAACTAATGAAAACAATTTATGAAATGAGAAGCAATGGTTAGAATCATTCGTAGTGTGGGAATTTACAAGCGCGCATATTAGTGAATATTCCTACAAACACACAGAGAATGTAATACAGCACACATTTACAAATAATGCAAGCTATCAACGAAAAAACATTAGCTTAACTAAATAAACACTGATATTCCAATTAAACTACACGCAACTCATCAATAACAATGCCTCAATCTGAACTAGGCTAGGTCTGTTTAGCTAAGTGGTTATTTTATTGCCATTTCCCGAACTTACTTAGAGTATGCTAATATCGATTGTGCAAGGACATCAGTTTTAGAATCCTAGCCACGCCACTACACGCCAGGCATGAGCTATTTATTACGAATATGATCGAAAAACATACAGTCTACCTGATACTTCTAACACAACCAGACGCAGAGGGTTTTAATTTTTTTTGAGATGCAATAGTTCAAATCGTTCGTAGTGTGGGAATTTACAAACGCACACACTGCTGGATATTCCTACAAACACACAGATACGTTGCAATACAGTACACATATTTACCAATATGATCATAAGAAATATACTTAGGCATGAAGTTGATCCTCAGTTCGCTGTTCGAAATGACACCGCTCTTCATCAGTGTCGGCTTCCGGACGGACCATTTTCCAAAATTAAACGAAATGTTCACCTCAAAAGAAGTGAATTAGGCGACACTCTGTGACATTCTTTCCCACTTTCGCATACTTGGCATTTCTCACATGGATCTCGCATCGCCCCTCCTTTAGTCTCCTTCTGTGGAGAGTAATTATAATGTTTTTAACATGTGAATGCGAATTGGGCGGACTTCCTGCCGAGCCAAATTCACATAGTAATGAATAAAGTTTAACGAAGCATACATGGTCTAATTAATCAAATTCATAAAACTTTTAAAACAATTCATATTATTTGCCAATCGGCGCATTGGAAAGTCGTGATTCTAAGGTTTCTGTCAATGTTTTTGTTGTGTCTGTATGATAAGAGCACGTGAAGTTAATCATCCAAATAGAAACAAAAGTTAATTTCATCTTGTCGGGCTCCGCCGGCGGAGCTCTCGACCCCAGAGGGTTAAAATAGCAACATTATTTTTTCGGTTTTGAATTGTTGTTACGTCCCCTCCCCTTTTCAATGTCCAATTTCGCAATAGATGGCAATGTTGAATCATGGTTCTAGTTACTGGCTTCATTTAGGGATGCCAACCACCCCATAAAATACGGAATCGTCACTTATGTGTACAGTAGAATAGTCATTCCGTATTTAACTCATGGTTTTGGGATGAGTATCTTTGTGAACAATTCCGTTTGTAGTAACCGCTGTTTTGAATACAATTCAATAGTTAGCTAGCTAGCCGGGATAACAAGCATGCTGTGAGATCATTCTGACATAAAACCAAGAATTTTAATATTGGCTAGGTGACAGGTGACGGCGAACCTATCATAAAGTTAACCCAAACCCGGTTTCAGAGTGTCTTGGAAAAACGCAATGTCTACACTGCGACACCACAACATTTCAAAAAGCAAGACAGAGCTAGGGAGATTAATTTGATTGAGTTATATGGTTTCAAGTAGTTTTCTTAAATAATGTAGTGACAAAAATGACCAAAATTGGTGCTAATTGTATGGTATAAAACGGGAAGGCGCTATTTTTCTCGATGGAATCGTTGTTTTCATAGAATTAACGACCAGAGGTTTTTGCTTAACAACGGTGCAAATGGAACTGCCAACCAGAGTTTTGCTTGACAACGATAAAATAACATGCCCAAATGGCCGCGGACGAATATTTCACTTTCAGCTGATTAAGTCGATAAAAATCAATAAATATTAAAGTAACCATATAGTCATTGTTGGTAACCCGTTGTATAAGTGAAATAAACCCCTCGGGCTGTCCCGTTATTGGAAAATAGTGTACTTCGGGGATGGTTAAACGACCCCTGGCTTCGCCTCGGGCGCATCACCACCCCCGTCGTAAATTATTTTCCAATAACGGGACAGCACGTCATGGTTTATTCCTCACATATATTTATATATATATTTATCTATCAGCCACAACATTAAAACCACCTGCCTAATATTATGTAGGTCCCCCTAAACAGCTCTGACCCGTCGAGAGTTATTAAAATTATGTGGAAATAATTCACCCTCTAACAATATCTTCACTTTCTATAGCCCTGTAGCAACTAATAATGTAATAAACCGCCAATAGTGTAATAACTCCCGATAATGTAATCCATTTCAAATTTTTTATGTAATAAAAACCAATAATGCAATAAGTAGTAGTAGTAGTGTACTTTATTGATCCCGGGGGGAATTTGCACTGTTGCAGCATCAAAGACAACAAAGTAACACTATCAGATACAAATGTACAGTAGATACAAAATATCAGATACAAATATACAGTAGATACAAATACAGAAATCCAAATATACCAGAGGACACCTTCAGAGGTGGAGTCCATGCCTCAACGGGTCAGAGCTGTTTTGGCGGCACGAGGGGGACCTACACAATATTAGGTAGGTGGTTTTAATGTTGTGGCTGATTGGTGTATATATATACACTCACTGGCCACTTCATTAGGTACAACTGTTCAACTGCAAACTGTACCCATTAACACAAATATCTAATCAGCCAATCACGTGGCAGCAACTCAATGCATTTAGGCATGTAGACATGGTCAAGACAATCTACTGAAGTTCAAACCAAGCATCAGAATGAGGAAGAAAGGTGATTTAAGTGACTTTGAGCATGGCATAGGTTATTGGTGCCAGACGGGCTGGTTTGAGTATTTCAGAAACTGCTGATCTACTGGGATATACACCATATCTAGGGTTTACAGAGAATGGTCCACAAAAGAGAAAATATCCAGTGAGCGGCAGTTCTCTGGGCGAAAATGCCTTGTTGATGGCAGAGGTCAGAGGAGAATGGCCAGACTGGTTCAAGCTGATAGAAAGGCAACAGTAAGTCAAATAATCACTCGTTACAACCGAGGTATGCAGAAGAGCATCTCTGAACGCACACCACGTCAAACCTTGAAGCAGATGGGCTACAGCAGCAGAAGACCACACCGGGTGCCACTCCTGTCACCTAATGAAGTGGCTGGTGAGTGTATGTATATGTATTTATATATATATATATATATATGATTACCCAATTATCACAAAAATTAATTAATAAAATAGAAATTATTAAAATTCAAAGATAAATTAAAAAAAGAGACCAAGAGAAAAAACAATTTAATTTAATTTAATTTAATTTAATTTAATTTAATTTAATTTAATTTAATTTAATTTAATTTAATACAATACAATACAATACAACACAAGAGGGGAGAAAGTTGCAGCAGAAATACTGGAGAGACTATTTACCACCATGAGTACTTTAAAGGTTTTCAGATAACGTCATGTTTATATTTCTATTTATAGGCTGGAACAAAATGACTTTTCCTTTATAAAGAGTATTTGTTACCAATTCCTATATTTTTTTCCTTATATCTCATTATTCTGAAGTTTGCAAGTGTGTTTTTGGCTGGACCACAACAGCGGGGCCAGCCCTACAAACGCGAATGTCTGTGACTGAGTGACTGAGTGATCTAACTGAGTGATGAAGTTACATCATTGGTCGGCCGAGTTATGAAGTTACACCATTGGTCGGCCGGCCATATACTAGGTTTTGACCTGGTCTTGTTCCATTACAAATACTTCCTGTGTTGTGTCTTGCGAATCTTTTATTTTACTTAATCCAACATTTAGTAATTTGTTTTAGAGTTGTGATACTGAGAGTTTTTAATAAATATTTATCATCCTTTGTTAACCTCTTAGCGCAAAGCCCCTGGTGGTCAGCATGCCGGCATGCCGAGATTTCTGAACTCTGACTTTCAGTGCTACTGCAACCAAAGTATAAGTTAAAAACAGAAACGCGTTGTTTTAGTTTCATTAGTAGACAATACACGACAACTATGCCGAATACGGTGTTTCGCAGTGCCACCATTGCCTCTCTGGTCGTTTATTTAACACGCACCCCCTCCCTGCAGTCTCTTCTATAACTACACCCCCCACCCATGACATAATGGACAATATTGTCTATCTTGGCATTCATAAAAATATTCTTTCACCACTAAAAAATCGTATTCCGTCATAGCAACAAGATAAACCCGACAATATCCCTAAGATATGCCAATACAGCAGTGAAAACGCTGCTCACTGAATAATGATACCATGTCATTTTACAGTCAATATCTAGGACTAAATATTGAATAAATATACAACCTTACCATTGGTTTTACGCGTAGAGATGTCCCTTTTGAGACTGTGTGGTCATATATTGTCTTGGATAATCCGTTTGTGAAATATACGTGCATTTGTGATTCCTGGGTACCTTCCAAAATAACTGTGCGCAATACCACGTGTTGTTTACGGCGTTGTTGCCCTTTTTAGTACAGACTGGCTTGATTGACAATTCAGTAGGTGAGAGTATGCGCTTTCTAACGATGTATAACATGTCTAATTTTGCTTTTGGAATAGTGTTTTATAGGTCAGCGTAACCGAAAATTTTCTTATCATTGCATTCACTCTGTGGTAGCAGTAAAAGACGCTGTTATTGTTACTCTGGTTTTATTAGTTTTTTAAATGAACTGATGGTGTGAAGGCAGTAGTAGACAGAGCGTGCCAGGTTACAGTTGGCTAACCGCGATGTACTGTATGTCTTGTGATTTCAGGTGAGCGACGATGTCTAAATTTGCACAAAAGTGATATTGCATTAGTACAAGAATGTATAAGAATGCTAGGATGTCAGTGATGCTAGTAGAGTGTGTGTATGAGATTGCTAAATGTTAGGAAATACAAGTACATGCTTATATCATGTAGTCGTTAGCTAACTGGCTAGTTAGCCTCACTGTAGCAAGCTAGAAGCTAGAAATGTCCGTTTGTAATGAGCAATATGTGCTTACGTGTGAATGTCCAGTAAATGTGTGTTTTGCTATGGTGAGAATAATGTGTTGATCCGAATCTGAGAATTGCAAACTTTATTTTATTGAGAATATATGACAATAGATAATAGATTGCTGTGGACAGAGTGGCTGTGACGATGGCAAGATTGTGTTGTATGGTGCAGCAGCAGTGAACTTCGTATAGGCTCTGTGTAGAGGAGGAGCTCTGTGTGTGGCTGGTCTATCACGAGTACCGATATTGACGCATTTTACTCGGATGGTACTCGTGCTCGTAAAAAGTACATTATCCGTACCGGATACTCGTTTCATCTGAGTATTCGGCTCAACCCTATTACTTACGCATTCACTCTGCGGTAGCAGTAAAAGACGCTGCACCTAACGAAACGTCGTCAATGATTTTTTATAATTTCTTGGAAAATGCTATTATTATTGAGGACTTCTGGGCATGGCTAAGCCATATGTTTGCTGATATACCTAGCTGAAATTGTTTTCTGGAGCAAAACAGAAGCGAATGGAACAGTATAATTGATTTACTGTCTCTGTCTCCATCTACTGAACATAGATAAGATTTCATCATTGCTATGTAAGTTTTACTGCGCAAAATATTTTGGTTATATACGTTATTTTTGAAATTGAGTGTCATTAAATAGGTTAGTGTTATTATATAATGTGGATATTTCACACTGTAATGTAAGCATTAGTTAGTAGTGTAATAGTTTTTGTGAAGCATGCAACAGTGATGACGTGAGAGTTGGAACATTGCCAATATGTGGTGGACGGTTGAAAATCGTTTTCATGTCGTCCCATCCCCATACAAGAAAACATACAAGAGTATAGAAATACATACAAGAGTTAATTACACATTTAGGCACTGTACTGCATTGCGTGACAATATTTTTGCATTATGTTTTAATCTGATAGCAATGGTTCATCTTAAACCTTCATAAGGGGCTTGTTTATATGCTTTATAATGGACAAAAAGCATTTTATTCATTTTTGGAGAGACTTTAATATGTTTCTGGACCCCTAGCTATTTTAGACCACTGTACTGACAGAAAGCTTGTAATTCCCTCTTGAAAATGATGCAACAGTGAGTTTCTTGAGTAAAAACAGTTAATTTGTAGTGAAATACGCAAATCAGAATCAGAATCAGAATCAGAATCAGAATCAGAATCAGGTTTTATTGCCAAGTAGGTTTACACATACAAGGAATTTGTTTTGGTCAGGTGGTGCATAACAGTGAACATAAAATAAGATAAATAAAATAAAATAAACATAGTGCAATAAAAACATAACAGACATAACATAACATAAACATAGTGCAAACGGTAAACAGTAAACAATAAACAATAGTGCAAGGGGATAAAGTTTTATAAGTACAGGTGCTGTCTGTTTGTTGTCCGTGGGGGTCAGGATAACAGTACAGTATCAGTGGGGGTCCCGGGCCTTGTTGATGAGGCCAGCTGCAGTCGGGAAAAAACTGTTCTTATGTCGTGAGGTTTTGGTCCTGATGGACCGCAGCCTCCTGTCGGAGGGGAGTGTTTGAAAGAGTTTGTGTCCAGGGTGGGAGGGGTCGGCCACAATCTTTTATGCCCGCCTCAGGGCCCTGGAGGTGTGCAGGTCCTGGAGGGATGGCAGATTGCAGCCAATCACCCTCTCAGCAGCGCAAATGATACGCTGCAGTCTGCCCTTGTCCTTGGCAGTGGCAGCAGCGTACCAGGTGGTGATGGAGGAGGTGAGGATGGACTCAATGATGGCAGTGTAGAAGTGCACCATCATTGTCATTGGCAGGTTGAACTTCTTCAGCTGCCGCAGGAAGTACATCCTCTGCTGAGCCTTCTTGGTGAGGGAGGTGATGTTCAGCTCCCACTTGAGGTCCTGGGTGATGATGGTGCCCAGGAAGCAGAAGGACTCCACAGTGTCGACTGGGGAGTCACACAGGGTGATGGGGGCGGGCGGGGCTGCGTTCCTTCTGAAGTCCACAACCATGTCCACTGTCTTTAGGGTGTTGAGCTCTAGGTTGTTTTGGCTGCACCAGGACACCAGATGTTCAGTCTCTCTCCTGTAGGCAGACTCATCCCCACCAGAGATGAGTCCAATGAGAGTGGTGTCGTCTGCAAACTTCAGGAGCTTGACTGACTGATGACTGGAGGTGCAGCTATTAGTATACAGGGAGAAGAGTAGAGGAGAAAGGACGCAGCCTTGAGGGGAGCCGGTGCTGATGGTCCGGGAGTCGGAGACGTGTTTCCCCAGCTTCACGTGCTGCTTCCTGTCAGGAAGTCGGTGATCCACCTGCAGGTGCAGTCAGGCACGTGCAGCTGGGAGAGCTTGTCCTGTAGTAGAGCTGGGATGATGGTATTGAAGGCGGAGCTGAAGTCCACAAACAGGATCCTGACATAGGTTCCTGCAGTGTCCAGGTGCTGGAGGATGAAGTGGAGGGCCATGTTTACAGCATCGTCCACAGACCTGCAGGGGGTCCAGGAGTGGGTCCGTGATGGTTTTGAGGTGGGACAGTACAAGGCGCTCAAAAGACTTCATTACCACAGAGGTCAGGGCGACGGGTCTGTAGTCATTGAGTCCTGTGGTCCTTGTTTTTTTGGGGACGGGGATAATGGTAGAGGTCTTGAAGCAGGCTGGTACGTGGCATGTCTCCAGTGAGGTGTTAAAAATGTCTGTGAACACCGGAGACAGCTGATCGGCACAGTGCTTCAGGGTGGAGGGAGAGACAGAGTCTGGTCCAGCTGCTTTGCGGGGGTTCTGTCTCTTGAATAGTCTATTAACGTCCCTCTCCAGGAGGGAGAGAGTCGTCATTGTGATAGGGGAGGGGGAGGGGGCCTCTGAGGTGGGTGATTGTAGAGAGGCTCGGGCCCCTACTGAGATGGGGGAGGAGGAGCTGGTGGTCTGGAGCTGGTGAATGGGGTCACGGGGGATGGTGTCAGGTCTGTCCCATTGTCTTTCAAATCGGCAGTAGAACTCGTTCAGGTCGTTGGCCAGGCGCAAGTCATTAGTGGAGTGGGGGGCTTTCGGTTTGTAGTTGGTGATCTGTCTGAGGCCCTTCCAGACAGAGGCCGAGTTGTTTTCTGAGAACTGCTGTTGGAGTTTCTCAGAGTACAGTCGTTTAGCATCTCTCACCGCCTTGCTAAACCTGTATTTAGACTCTTTAAACCGGTCCTTGTCCCCACTCCTAAATGCTTCCTCCTTTGCCAGCCTTAGCGGTCTGAGTTTAGCTGTAAACCAGGGTTTGTCGTTGTTGTAACTAACCCTGGTGCGTGATGGTACACAGCTGTCCTCACAGAAGCTGATGTATGATGTCACAGCCTCTGTGTACTCATCCAGACTGTTGGTAGCAGTCCTGAAAACATCCCAGTCAGTACAGTCCAAGCACGCGCGAAGATCCTCCATAGCTTCACTGGTCCACTTCTTAGATGTCCTCACAACAGGTTTGCAGAGTTTTAATTTCTGCCTGTATGCAGGAATCAGGTGGACTATGACGTGGTCAGAGTGTCCCAGTGCAGCGCGGGGGACGGCGTGATAGGCACGGTTGATTGTACTGTAACAGTGATCTAAAGTGTTCTCCTCTCTGGTCGGGCATTTAATCAGCTGGCGGTATTTAGGCAGTTCGTGGCTGAGATTCCCTTTGTTAAATTCGCCGAGGACAATAACGAAAGAGTCCGGGTTTGTCCGCTCCACACACAGTATCTGGTCGGCGAGCATACGCTGTGCCTCCTGCACGAGGGCTTGCGGTGGAATGTAAACACCGACCAGAATGAATGAAGCGAACTCGCTGGGGGAGTAGAAGGGTTTACAGTTAATGAAAAAAGTTTCCAGAACAGGAGAACAGTGCTGCATAATCACTGTAACATCTTTACACCAGCCACTGTTTGTATAAAAACAAATACCTCCACCTTTCATTTTGCCGGAGCGCTCTGTGTCGCGATCCGCTCTGAATAGCTGAAAGCCTGCCAGCTGCAGCGCAGAGTCCGGTATCGATCCACACAGCCAAGTTTCCGTGAAGCACAAAACGGAAGATGAAGAAAAGTCTCTGTTTTTCTCCACCAGTAGCTGAAGTTCGTCCAGTTTATTGCACAGCGATCGCACGTTAGAGAGAAATATTCCCGGTAACGGAGTGCGTAGACCGCGTCTGCGGAGACGCACGAGCGCACCGGCACGTTTCCCTCTCCTCCGGCGTTTCACTGCGTGAACAAGGGTGAGCGTACCTTTGACAAAAGTGACCAGTAATTCCGCAGATGGGATGAGAAAGTTGGGAAATAAATCCACAGGAGTTGTTACCCTGATATTCATGAGCTCTTCTCTGGTGAAAGAGTTCCGGATGCTATCGCAAAACACTGAATTTACAAACAAAACAAGGCAAAACAATGCGCACCAACACACCGAGGCAGCCATCCGCGGCGCCATCTTAGCAGACTTAGCAGACTATGTTGTGATTTACAACAATGCATAATTTAGACATTTTGGATAGATTTGGAGACGCTGGGTACACTGCTTACTTTTTGCTTCATAAATCTATAGTAGCTCTACATATCCACCCTTTGATTTTATGAACTTGTGGTCAAGAAGTTTTTGATCCAGCACATGTATAGTTTAACCTGCTGTATGCAATCTCTCAGTATTTCATTGCAAACTAAAAAAGTGCACATTCATTTTTGATTTTTTGTCTAGACAGTTGCATTTGTGGCACTTTATTTCTTCCAAAATTATGAATATAAACTAATCTGCTTTAGTATTGTAAATTGTACAAATGTCTAGCTTCATTTAAGCCATTTTTCAAGTCTCTGTGGTGTTCACCTCTGGAGTTATAAAGCTTTAAAAAGGGTACCCCCTAAATGGACATGGATTGGCCAGATTTGGCATGTGCGCTAAGAGGTTAAGCTATGAACCTTTTATGGAAACTGTTACACAATGTCCCTCAGTTAGACTGTGTGGGAACATCAGTTATAGTATGTGGTTTGTTTGTCTTTGGTAAAGAGAAAGTACTGTAAGTTTTGTATCTGACTGATCCTTTTTTGTGTGTTACAGGTGAAGATTCACACGTCAATAGAATACCATCAACATTTCCTTGGATTACAAACCAGGGAGATAATTTAGTATACTTTGTGCAATTTGCCCCATTACGTTGTACTTTGTTTTCTCTGTTTTCAATGTCTCAGACCACAGTGTCTTGGAGATTTAAAGGCATCCCATCAGCCCTGCAAGACTAATGTTTTGGTAGATTTGTTTACGAAGGACAGTTTTGGAGCTTGGTAAAACTGAATGTATTGTAAGATCTGGTGTTAATACCTATTGAGGGAGGGACATGCACAAAAAGTGACTTCAGTTGTGCAAGTTGGCTATTTTCATCGCGCAAGTAATCAAGTATGTTTCATGAAACAAAAGTGTCTTGCAGCTGTGTTTCTTGACATCTATAGACAAGGGATAGTTTTCTGTCTCGATTCCCTGCACCTCAAAATCATAAATCCTTCTTTCAATATAGCTAATTTACAGACACTTTTAATGCCTGGAAAACCTTGAAAATATGAAGGATATGTACACCTGACCTTGACATCCCCTTAAAAAAAAAGTACAGTGGGAGCAGGGACTACCACAGATAATTCACTCCCATTTGCATGAATTTTTTGGTCAAAATTTAGTGGCAATTTCCTGCTCCTCACCAAATGCATGCTGGGTAGGCTCCAGCACCTCCTGCGACCCTGACAGGATAAGTGGGTATAGATAATGGATGGATGGATGGATTTAGTGGCCATGCTTCAAGATTCCACAAGAGAGCCCTTTGGAACACACTCAGCAGCTTCTGTTCCAACCCACCAACATTCCTTCAAATACTTTCAGGATTACAGCTTTACTTGGAACCCATGGACAGTATTTTTTCAACAACTGTAACTTTAGTATTCTACACCACTGTAACCTTGGTGTTGTGGATTACTGTGAACCCTGGATCACTTAGTGAGCCTTGCCCTCCACCCATCCACTAACCACGACCTCTCAAGGATTGAAAGTACAAAAAATGAAGAGAAACCCCACCAAAATCCTCAAAAAATATGGAATCTAGTATGTATTTCATTCTTTGTGCACGATGAGATTTGATTGTGTTCTAGGGTTGCCAGACGTCCTGTTTTCAACTGGAATGTCTGGTTTCCACATTATTTGTACACATCTTGTTTGTAGTCTCGATAAGACAATGACAATTACATTGTCCGGTGTGAGTAATTGATGGAGGAAATTTACCCGTAGTTTGTAATGAATTTGTGTGTCAGTGACTCCCTGGTCTGGTGTCGGTTCCTCAGTCTGAGGAGGATCCCCCGGTCTGAGAGCACAATAGGGTTGCAAGATTTAGAACTTTTCAAAAGCGGACAACATGCACAGCTCGAAGCTTAATTGTGAACAAAGCCGAGGGTTTGTTGTCCGGTTTTGAGTAGTTCTAGATCTCGCAACCCTATTGTGCTCTGTGGGTTTGTCTATGCCACAGGAATCAATTGCGGGTCCTGTAAACAACAAAAAAAGATACAGCCTAAAAGTATTCCCCTTCTAATTTTAAAGAGAGACAAACCAGGGTTGTGACCCTGAACATGCTTAGTAGTACACAAATTCTGTACCCTCAATTAGCCTGCATATGTTTAATGACCTCTGTTGTGATTGTTACAGAATTATAGACAAACCGCATTCCCTTTATTTGGGTTGTTTAAGCTATTCCTAACGCATCTCTACCACTATAATGAATCATGAAAAATATTTCATGGACTTGAAGGACATGATATATTTTACATAATGGGATACAAAGATCCTTTTGTATGATTCTATAGAATGTTCTCTGTCATCCAGCCACTATGAGTATAGAGGGCCACAGTTTGTCGTCCTAAAACCTGGAAGTGAGTTAGCATTTTTGAGCCATGGACTCCCTTGGTAGATATTCAATCCTGTTTTTCCCAAAGGGATTTTGATTTCTGCAGAAAATAAGGTCTGCAGTTAACATAAGCTTAAGAGTTTTACGTTTTGTTGTATAACACAAATTACACTTATTAATATCTCAGACTTGAATTTTAAAGCTGTTATGTGCTTTTAAAAAGTAACTTGCAAACAAGTTGCTATAATGAAACTTCAACAATGGTCACATTCTGCAAACCACCACTCAAGTTTCCATACTAGAGCGCCTGCACACAAAAACTGTTGTAGTTTCAACATAGCACCTTGTTAGCAACTTACTATTTTAACGCACACAGCACCTTCAAAATTCACAGTTGAATTATTAATGGGTGTCATTTTTGTCATAGAACAAAATGAACAACTTTTCTCTCTTAAACTTAAGTTAACCACAAACTTTATTTTCTGCTGAAATCAATGTCCCTACGGGGGAAAAAACATTGGAAACCTGCCAAGAGAACCTATGGCAGAAGAAACGTCTGGGATGGCCAAAAAAAAACACATCAATCAACATCTATTCCTTATGACAGCACCTGCCCTCATGACTCAGTGGGTGGTTCTGTGTGTTACTGTATGCCACATGCTTTTTCTGTGGCATATTTTCATCCTTAGGAAGCACCAGGAATGAAAGATGTGGCAGTATTAAAAATGATAATGTTTGAAGAGCACTGAATAGTTTTATGTCAGAGAATAAAAAACTGCACTTGAATAGGAAGCATTTAGGTCTACCTGCAAATTGTGATGTAGTAATAATAAAGGAATAATCCTTCCTGATATTTAATGCATAATCCAGGAATAAATTAGTGGAATGGGTATAATAGGTGGATCTTTCAGTCTTTCAGTCTTGTTTCAGAGTTCTTGTGAGGTTTGTTCATTAAAGTGACAATCTCGAAGATTTCAGTTTCGTTCTCTATGGCGGTGCCAATGGCGAGAAGCGGTAATTGCAGGTGTGTTTTTGGACCTCACTTCCCATAGATCCAACCGGATCCAACCAGTGTCGCCTGTGTGACGTCAGTCAGTTGGCACGCCAACTATAACACTTACTATTTACTGAATAAAAAACGGTTGTTATAAAAGTAACGTTATGTACATACTCATTCGTTGTCTAACATTAGGCTAACTCAAGATGTCTTTACACTGCCGAGCCGGGTTAAAATGCCGTAGCAAACCTGGGGTAGAATTAGTGATGATTAATTTCTGCAAATGTTCTTTATCCACCTTTTTCCCGGTATGAACATCTTTACACTGCAGAGAAGAATTTGCCGGATTCGCTGTGGCTCGTGCAATTATGTATCTCGTGCACAATAAGCAGTCTTTTTCGTGAATGATTGTTGTGTGGTATTTTTGAAACAACTGCCTTGCAAAATGTTACCCCTGGTGTTTCTGGTTTTGCTAGCTAAACTGTTCGAGAATAAAGCTGAGCTGGGTGTTAAATTAGCAATCAGAACAAGAAGAATAAAACAAAAACAAAGGAGATTTCATCAAAAAGGGCATAAAGGCTGAAGAAACATATGAGGAAGCGTAATAAAATAACAATGCTAATCCATTCTTTTATTTAGTTTTCTCCTGCATGCTGCTCCACATACCCCGGCTTTATTCCGATCATTATAATATATTGATGAACTCGATGGCAGTGTAAATAACGGTAACATTAAGGCCAGTTCAGATCAGTGATTCCCAACGAGGCGAAACAGTTTTAGAATGTTGCAGAGAAAATTGCAGCGGTGTGAACTGGCTAGTAGCAGAGCCGTTGCCTGCCCTGAGGTTTTAAAAGACCCACCTTGTCAAATTGCCAAGTGCAGTTTTAGAACGTTTACAATCAGACGTCTTGGAATTTTGCAAGTTGCACCCAGTCTCGTTGCGAATCATTGATCTGAACTGGCCTTAAGTTAGCTACACTGCAACGTTGCAACAAGGTAGCATTGCATTTGAGAGACGGTTTGCGAGTTTGGTACCGGTCGGTAGCGTTAGCTAGCGTTTTTTTCTAATTGTTAGCCGACATTAGATTGTGTTAATTACATTAGCTAGCTAGCTAACGCAACGTTACCTGATATGAGAGATGGATACTGTGCGCAACGTTGTCTAAACTAATGTTGTCTTTCTTGACATGGTCCGGTAGCTAGCGTTAGCTGTGCAAATAGCTATGTAATTTAGTAAAGTTACATTGTCATTAAATGTAATACGAAATCTACATCAACAAATAATATGATCTCTCATGTTACACAAAAACTTTTTAGGGTTCCATAACTCCCCCAACCCCCCCTTTCTCTGTTATTGTAACGCATGCAGACACTGGAAAAAACAGTACGCCGCTCACACACAAGTGAGTTGAAGAGCGAGCCTGTTGCGTTAGTTCCGTATACCCTCTCTGGCGGACCAACCACTGATGGGTGATGAAAAACGCGTCACTAACTGTGCATCGCTTGTGTTTTTTTCCCGGGAATGTCGCCACAGACACCAAGTTTTTTTAATCGTGAATTATGATAATAATAATAGTATAAATTAATATAAAAATAGGCTCAATCACCATTGTGTTACCTAATGCAGCGATAGATAGTGACTTAAAAGACATTTATTTTAATGAAAATCTTAATCGAGATTATTACTTCAAGTGCATTTTTTAAATGCATCTGTTATTCTGTCACAGAGAATTGTGGTCTCTCTGCAGGTTTTTTTGTGGGGGTAGTGTTGTGCACTGTTGTGCGAGGCGAGCCCACGGGACATCTGTAGCATTTGTGATTGGGCATAAAAGTGCTTGACAGACAAATTCATCACTGGACTGTGTTATAACCTTGTTTCTCTCCCATCACTAAGCAAAACCTCATTGGCTGGACTCCTAGCTAACATGCAAAAATGTTGCGTTATATACCAAATTGGAAAAATGTAGGTATTATTCTTGTTTCAACCTAGATGTTTCTGGTTCTCTACCACATATTGGTAGACAGATACTGCACATGGAGCAGTTTGCACACAATCTACTGTAAGTGTAAACAAGCTACACCTGGGTGCACACTGATATTATTCTTTTCAAGTTTATAGAGATAAGGCGTGCTTTCAAAGATAAGTTTTTCCAGGTGTGGTGGTCAAGTGTAGCAAATTATTTACTGCCTCTTAAAGTGGAGATCTCCTGCATTTGCAGTGGGTACTTACTTAAAACATTTGGATTTAAAAGTGGCTGTTGACAAACAACATAGCTGGGCTATTGCTTTTTTACAATTTAGAGCACAGTTTTGAGTAGTCTTTCAGATGATGTAGGAAGTCCCCATGTGGTCTCATTTCAGTTTTAATTGGCTTTTGGTGCTGGAGTTTGATAAAGGCAGCTGAAGTCTAGAGAAACATCTTCATTTCATGGACAGCAAAAATAACAATTTCTATGTTAATACAGGTTAAACGGGAACGTTGCCCTTTGTTGACTGACCAATATTTTACCAAAGCACCCCCCCCACCCCACACACACACACATCTATGTTTATGCTAAATTCAGCATTCAGGTGCTGAGTTTAAGTTTACAGTGGAGAAGGCCTACTTTAATGACTTTATAAATGACAAGAAGCACTTCTGGTCACAGAACGCTTTTTTCTGGTGCCAAACCGTTACTTTAAATCACAAAATTTATTGGAAGCATTTAAGATGTTATTTAAAAGATGTATATCATATAGAGAGTAACAGTCCTGTTACAGGGGCTAATAGTAAGACACATTTTCTGGTACCATGCATCTTGCTCTAAAGATATTCTTGTTTTTCCTGTATCGTTACCAAACTCGCACTGTGAATGACATTTAAGTGTCTATTAGATTTGTCATGTTTATTCTGTGCATGTTATACAGTCTCTCCATTGCTCACCAGCTAGCTTTAACTTCCTGCAACATAATTTATTTGGGTAGTACAGCTCTCATTTGAACTACTCCCTCACCCTTTGCATCCCGTTTGTATATTTTGTCTGGATGTTGTTTAAAGTCAGTTTTCATAAACCAATGTGAATTGTACGAAATCTCCCTTGATAACACCCTCAGAAAATCAAGCTAGAATGGTTGGTAAAAGCCTGTAATCCGATCCTGTTTGATAAGGTGTTCTTATCGTTCTAGGAACTTTTAAGGTCTTTGCTACACTATTTTGACCTGCTGGAAAACCAAGGACTCCAAGGACATTACTGTTAATTAATGCTGTGCAATTTCGTGATTTTTTTATTTTTTATTTTTGGAAATACAATCTATCTTAATGAATAAATGTTCTTTGGCATACTATGCAACAGACAAAGTCACTGGCTATAGCTACTTCTCAGATTATTTATATTGAGGACTTTACAGGGAAGATTTCACAGGATGTAGGCTACAGTGGGAGGCATGATGTGATGTAATATTGTGTACTACTGAATGTTTCTTTTTTGTCTGTTATTCCTTTCTCTGTTCTGTTCCTTTCTGTTTGTTGCAAAATCAGAAGTGACTTGTGTCAAGACCAAAAATGAATGAGGGATATTAGCAGTATTGGTCTTATCAGTCTATTTGTAAATGCTGCACTGTCACTTCAATATGAAAATATGCTCAGTTATAAACACAATGAAATGTTCTTATTTATGCATATCAGCCATCTGATTTCCAAAAATCAAAGTACAGTTGACGTCAATGTAATTATCTCCGCCAGGCGAGAGCCTGGAGGGGATTATGCATTTGGTCGCAGCTAATCTCGCATACTACCGGGCCGATCAGCCTAATACTTGTTGTGCATGCTGACAGCAGGCCAAGGACCTGAATTCTTGAATATTTTGCAATGACAAGTATTTTATTTGAATTAATTTCCATCATTGTCCATTGATTTACATTGAGTGCTAACTCCTCACTCCTCCTAACCGGCTAATAGGGGCTGCAAGTGATCAACAACTGCTTCCGTTTGGAATGAAAGACCAGCAATGTAAAATGTCAATTTCAACGTTAAAATGCCAACAAAATAATCCACCAGCTAACGGGTAAGTTAATGTTTGAATCTGTGGCAATTATTTTGTTGGCATTTTCACATTGAAATTGATATTTTACATCGCTGGTCTTTTAGAATTGTTCCTGTCCAGATTGTTCCTGTCCAGATTTAAAATGAAAGTGCTAGACTATAACGTCAACGTTTGCTCTGTCTAACACATTGTGGCTGATATGAATGAAATTAGCCAACATGTCACTACCTTTAGCGTTACTTCACTGAATCGGAGCTTGTGGGATTTTCAGTGGCACATGGTAAAAACTTGTAATATTGTACTTGTCTGGTTGCATTTATTGTGTAGCCTCTGTTGTTGCATCAGCAAAGCTAACACGCTTGGCGGAGATCTGCACTCAACTGAGTGCACTCTTCTAGTTTCAGTTTGTGTTATGTTCAAGTGGAATTGGTATTAAATGACCAATTTTGGGGGGCATGCAAAGCATACATTATGGGGGTATTTATGACGTGGGCTTGCTATTTTTGGTTGTTCTTGCGTAAATATGTGTATTAAATGAATTCTGTATCTAGTTTAGGCCCATTTTATGGTGCATAGGCTTATGTCTTGGTCTGTTTTGAGGTCTATGAGTAAAGACTCCCATCCATAAACTTGGCCTTGTGAAGTTGCACGGTTAGGCTACAAGGTGGCGGCACTTAAACAAATATTTAAATTGGTACCTTACAATTTATGTTTGAGTTGGGTATAAATTGACCATAAATTTAAGAGAATTTCAGAGTCTTGTTTTTTTCCGTTAAAGTTTCTCTGTTGTAGTCATTCTGGTGGTCTTATACCCAAACTGCTGGTGTGGATAAACGGCGGTTCTTTTTGTGGGGGTTGAAACAAAATGCAATAGTTTGGAGGTTGGAGCTGCATTAGTCTGTAGGTGATGTGGAAATAGTCTGGTCATTGTCATGGCATTCGCTCTGTTAATGGCTCTATACGCTGTGTTTAAGCGGCGTCAAGCTTTAGGCTACTATCAGTAAGATTTTCCTGCTTTTTTGGAACTACAAAGACAATTTACTCCCTTTCGAATGGCTTAGTCAAGTCTTTTTTAATAACGTCTGAAAGGTATATAACGGGAGAATGCCACTGAGTCCAGCGTAGGTCAACTGAGAGACCTATGAAAAGGAACTATCGCATGATACGCCTGTGAATGCTTGGCACAGTTCGATAAAAGTAAGCAACTAAGTTCATCATGATGATACTAGCCCTAACAATGACACGAGTAAAATACATCTCAAATGTACAGACACTTGTCCGAACTCACTGCAAACTGACCGTTGTGGTTTTTTGCAGGGCTAAATTGGGAGCCCTTCCCAACAAACAAATCTCTGACTGACCCTCACATAAAGCTCAGCTGTTGCAATTCATAAAGGTGCAGTTCTAATAATACAATACATTAACATTAAAACAACAATGGAAAGTAGATGATGAAAACATGTTCATCCTATTCTTATTTGATTTACTATCCTGGGGGACCCCAGTCAAAAGCACCCAATTCCGCCTATGCAGTTTTAATAGATGGAACTATTTATTGAGTTCATGTTTGCCATGGGTCCTAATTTAAAGTATTACACACCATCAGGTGGGGTAGGGGCACTCTGTCAGTCATTTTGAAGGAGACAGACACAGATGCAGCAGACACAGAGGCTGTTTCTCAATATGCGTTCTTCTCTGTACTTGTGTCCTTGTGAAACGTCATCTTTAGCGGCCCAAGTACTGTCCCAATACACAAGTTTGCATTTCGCCAAGAACGGTTAAAGTGTTCTTGACACGCCCATTTTACCGAGGATGCATCGGTTGGTAACTTGTATGAACTTGACAACACACATATCCCAGCATTCATTGCGCAATGGCAGATGAGACCACTGAACAGCCACAATTTTGTTGTTTTTGTTTTCTCATCTCACTAATAAATGTTACAAAAATTCTTCTAAGAATGAAAATGATGCGAGAAATATGTTAGAACTGAATTTCAGCTCATTTTAACCATACAACATATAACTAAAAACATTTAATTTGGCTCTAACTCAGAGTTTAATCTGTTACCTTGGAGACCAACTCATAGCCAGAGGATAGTAGCCTATTACGTGTTAGCCGAGCCAAATTAAACTTTTTTAGTTTTCATTTCACTAATAAATGTGATTAAAATCTTCCACAGACAAAAATGAGGCGAGAAATAGGTGTTAAAATAGCTGCATTTTAACTCATTCTGTTTAACTTATTCACAGAAACTGTATTTAAAATATTACTTCGTAGCCAGTACTAGCCTCTGTTGTCGGGGGGGTGCATCGATAGGCAAGCGGAGTTGTGTGCTGTAGCAAACGCTGACTTGAAGTTGTTAGCTGATACAGAGAGCAATTTATAAATGATCGGAATGGCTCAGCTAACTTGTTGACGCTTGGTTGGCTGCTTCGGTTTATCCAAGCCTGCCCTTGTTGCTTAAAGTGCTAGGTAGATTTTTGTCGGTATCACAATTGTGAATTAAGCAACCAACATGTATTAACTAGCTAGCTAGAGAACAGATGATAAAAGAGACATTTTGTTCACTTTGATATTTTAAGTAGCCTACAATTAACTCTAGTTTACAATTAAAATAAAACTATACCCCAAACCAATGTAAAGCAGCCTTTGAAAGAAAGTAGAACACACCGAGGACAGTGTCAGGTAGCGTAACCACACATCACAAGCACGCATGGTATCTCAAATACATGTACGTGTACGCAAGTTTTCATGTCAGTGTGGACTTACGGTGCAGCATAGTAAATCTGGCTGAGTCGGAGAATTGTTATTAGACCATATTCTGACGGGCATCTAAGCATATGCAGCCACATATTCATCACTTAAACATATGTAGCCTATGGCAAAATATTCAATTTTGTAAAGGCCTACATCGACTGTGTCATATCCCTAACATAAATAGTTATTTTCAAATTGTTTGCAATTAACGGGGTTAACAGTTTTTTGGTGTAGGCTATGAGATTAATTTCTCCTTCATTTTGAGATGGCCTACTTGTTAGGCTACGCTACTGGTGACAATTGCAAGCAATTAGGTTAGATGCTTATTCAGTCACCTAACAAGAGCTTCATCAAATCTCGGCAATGGAAGATCTGGCTCTGTTAGAAGACCTCTACGCGCCCGTAAGACGAAAACGGAACGAACGAAACGAAAGCATGTTTATAACATCATTAAATCATTAAAATGAAGAGATAAATTAACCCTGCAACTGAGTAATTATTTAAATACTAGTAGCCTAGGCTATTAAATTTTTACCATTATCCGGTTCGGACACAGGTGGTGCGTCTGTGTCTCCTCCAGCACCTGTTATGCCCGAAATGGAAGCAGACCCGATAAGTGCGGACACTCGCTCCTCAGTCTGCGTCAATACAAGGCTGGAATCTAGCTGGCTTCCTCCAGTCATCTGGGTGCTGCGCCTACGGGCTGCAACCAAGCGGCCAAAACCAGACTTCGTTTTTGAAGCTCATTTCCTGGTCTTGTTGTTCCTGGTTGCTCACTAGCGCCACTACGGTTGGCTCCAGTATAGGTGTTTTCATATCCGGTTTCCATGTAAGTCTACGGTACAAATGCGGTCAAAATACAAAGTCAATAATTTTTTCTCACGAGAACAAATAGTCACAATATGTGTATTTTATTCGTCTTATGACTGTCCATGTCGATTTCATGATTTATTGTGTCATTTGGGCACTGTTATAATAATTGTTGTGGACCAATGAGGTACAGTTTGGGTCACTTCCTGATTACTGCGGAGGACTAAGCTACAGTAAGGGCTTACAGTCTATGGTCACTGGGGTGGGAGGTGGCGCCTCTTGGCCTTGACATTGCGGCTCCGACCACGGTCTACCTGTGCGAAGTCAGAAAATGCAGGCATCCCATTTCATAGTGATTTCATTATGACGTGTGCTATTTACAGCTGCACTAGACGACCATAAAATAATCCTCCTCTTAAGTTTTTCAGTAGCCGAGTCATTTTTACTATTTCCTTTAGCCTACTTAACCAAATAATTAGTTGACAGAAAGCGTAATCAGCTTGCTATATTTGGTAGTCCAGTAGCCTATGCTAAAACAGTTCTCAACTTCGGCTACCAAGCCATTTGACTAGCTAGCTAACCCTAAACTGCAAATATTCAATCTGTCAAACGTGTTTGACGGCTTGTCAGTCATGTACATTCCATAAATGTCTACCTGGGCCATGCTTCACGCATGTGACAAAGCTACTGTAATCCCGATTTTGGGATAAACACTGCAAAATTTTCAGTTTCACGAAGCGAATTAAGGTTTATTTGCTGAATAGCATACAACACAGAATTTAACTAAATTAACCATCTTTGTTAGACTGGCATTTAGAAAGGAACATGTTTTTAGCATTTAAGAGACCGACAAGAGCATTTAAGACAGTGGTTCTCAGAATCGGTCCTGGGGGCTCCTTGCGTATATTGGCTTTTTCTCCATTGGTTTTGATGATTTACAAGAAAAAAATAATAGTCTAATAATAATTAGAAATTCAATGTACATTATTTTTGTCTTCATGCACCAGGTGGAAAACTTGCTGTACAAAGTGCGTTGTCATATTTACACGCCTGCAGATCGGTTATTAAAATACTTGGTAGATTTGTTAATCACCGCTGACAGTGTTAATTTTTATTCGGTAGAAAGTGACTTGCGAACAATCGGTCAGCTAGCGTCACCCAGCGAGTGAACACCACAAACGGCGATGGAGTAGCTAGTAGCAGTTACTGGCTCATTAACTGACTGTGGCGAAAACCTACGACGATAACTTGCTCGGTTAACAGCAGGTCTACCAGACAGTTATACAAAAATTAGCCTAGTCAAATCACCAGTAGCCTACACATCTCTGATTGATTGACCATCAGTGTAGTCGATGTTCTTCCCTTGTGGTGCATATTGCTAATGCGTGAGCTAACCACGGATAGCCTACCTAAGCTCACTGGCAAGCTGATATGCTAGCTAAGCATATTCGTTTTGCTGAGAAACATAAATTGAAGATAACTGAACATAATTGTATTATTAATGTCATACATATAACGTGATTACATGACACAGTACAGTCACGGATGGAAATTAAACTCTGTAAACATTTGATAATATATTTTAAAACATAACGGCAGACAGTCAGCTAGCCTCAAGTTCGTTCTGCAATCGTTCGTTCAGGTTGATGGGCTTTTCCGCACCGGACTGTCAATCACATTGTAAAAATCACAAGACCGCTTAACTCTATGGTTTTGGCTCCAAATCGACAACATGGCCATTGAGCTTCAAAACGTGTTTTAGAGACCCACGGAGAGTCAGTGGGTGACGTCACAGTAGCTTTGTCCATATTTTTTACAGTCTCTGGCTGCAACACGCTTTTTGGTGGAGAGTTTGAGGTCTGACCATGTTTTCTTCACCTAAATGTAAAGAATTACGATATAAGCTAATTACTATTATATATATAGCTATACATATCATGGATGTATAAATTAAATATTCCAACCTCAGCTGGAGTTTGATTGTCCACAGCAACGCTGTTGACCGCAGCAGTGAATTCCTTCCACACTGCATTTTTCTGACTTCCTTCTATGCCACTTTTCAGGCTGCCAAATAGAACTAATTGGTTCAGATTCTATTTCTAGGTCGGAGAAATTTCTCTTCTTGGCCGTATTACACTTCTCCATGTTGTGAACTCCAGGGGCAAGGCCTCTAAACCGAGAATATATAGGGGAGTGATATTTAAATGATGATTGTTTTAAGCCACCACATTTATCAACGCCTGATCATTCTACTCTGTGATTGGCGAGAGACGAACGTTTCATGAATCACACGTGAACCCTGTTGTAAGACGATTTCTGCGCTCGGATCTGCGCTGGTTTCTACGTTAGATTGATAAATGAGGGCCATTGAGTGAGGGAGACCATTTGATCGCCACCTGATGCAACAGAAAGACGTCATTCAAATGGAGTTTTATAAGCCATTAGTGAAGAAGTTAATATTAGTTTCACAGAGATTTTATGCATTCCTTTTTGTTCTCTACGGCTTCACGCTGTATATATTTTTATATATTTGTTTAAGATCTTAGTATCTTTACATTGCCTACATTGCCATTGAAAAATGCACAACTTGAACTGGCATTTCTTGAATCCTCTCTTTCCTTCCCTCCCCGTAATTGTTAGTTTTATCCTTTCCATCTCTGCTCCTTTTTCTCTGGCTCTCCCTTCCCTGGAACTGCCTCTCTGCACCCATGAAAGGGTGGCACGAAAGTGGTGCCCCAATGAAGTAAGGTCTGTGGTGACCCTGCCATACGTACATACACACACATAACCTCTCGCACCATCCCAACCGCGTTTGTCATTGGGAGGGGGTGGCCTTTAACCACGCGCTCGCAGACACACTTTCGTCAGTCAGTCAGTCTTTTACATTACAGACATTTAGCAGACGCTCTTATCCAGAGTGACTTACACAACTTTTACATAGCATTTACATTGCATCCATTTATACAGCTGGATATATACTGAAGCAATGCAGGTTAAGTACCTTGCTCAAGGGTACAACAGCAGTGCCCTAGCCAGGAATTGAACCTTTAGGGTACAAGACCAGTTCCTGTAATCACATGATTTATTTAAATGAAAGGATATACTGTGTACTGTACTATATGTATTAATAACACATCACTTGAAATTTATTTAAAATATATTTTAAATGACCGCTCTGATAAATGAAATTGAAATGGGGCTTCTCTCTTTGGCCCAGAAATAACAGCATAACACAGAATGTCACACCTACAGCTCACCTCTTGGCAACAGTACAGCTGATTACATGGTCTCAGATATTAACCCTTTCACCTCCGTGAAGTTGGCGCCCCATGTGATCAGAACATGGATAAAAACATTGTCATTCGTTTGTGCCGATTTGTGCTGTAAAAATCATAATTTGTGCCGGTATGGTTTTTGATATATTTCACATTATATTTTATGAGCTGTGATGTCACTTTCCACCCCAAGTAACTCCAAATCGCCCCGAAGTAGTCTCGGTCGTTTGTTCTACGTTTGTGCTCATTTGTGTCGTTGAAAGAAGCAAATGTGCTATTTTTATTCTTTAGATATTAAACATTACTTTTTTCACGAGTGACATCATTTTCCACCCCATCATTGTCCAAATTGCTCCAAAGTAGTCTCATTCGTTTGTGCTGGTGTGCTGTATTTGTTTTGTTAAGTGCCGTTATGTTTATTTAGATATGAAGCGTTTTATTATTAGCCATGATGTCATCTTCCACCCCAACAAGCTCCGAATCGGCCAAAAGTGGTGTCATTCGTTTGTGCTGGGTTTGTGTTCATTTGTGCCGTAAAAATGGTTTGTGTCGGTATTCTTTTTGAGATAGTAGCTAAACTTTTTGACTCATGAATAATCATCCAGCCTCTCAGCCAGGTTGCTAGCTAGGTGATCTACCCCCAAGTCTGCATCGTTTCAGCTGCGTAGCTATTCTCATCACTGGCAGCGTTCATGTAAGCCAGATCTACGCAGATTCTGTGCAAATTAGCTAATCATTATATTATGGTTTCCTTTTTTTCCTATAACAAACCTTTTCAAATGTTATGAAGATCTGCTTGCTTGCGCACAATCTGCGCGTATCTGGTTTACATGAACGTGCCCTCAAAATGTATCTATTTTTAGCACAGCATCTTGGGAACTAGGAACATCAAGACCACGTTAAGCGCTCCGCAATACACAGCCAGGTATACACTGTGCTGCTGCTGGATGTGTGAAGCTAGCTTGTTAACTTTAGAAGGTTGGAGCTTGTAGTCTACTGTTTAAAATGCAAAATCTATCGCTGGTTACTCTTACATCTGAACCCATGGTGGTATGAATTTAAATATGCATCAAAAGTTGGATTGTTAGCGAGGAAGCAGTTAAACTTGCGAGCTACCCGACCTAATGGTGAGCATAAAATAGCTAGCTAGCTAGTTTGCTGCTTAGCGTTTTGAAAGTGTTTAATGAAAATGATAAAGATGATGATTAACCTTAATTAATCATATCATTATAATAAACAGTAGTAGTATAATATTTACACAGTACATGTAAATATACGTAAGTATTAAGTAGTGTAAATACTACTGCAATCAAAGAATTGTATGTGAATTGCATGAATTGTAATCCAGATGTTTACACATCAGACCTAGATTCAAATACTATTTGTTTTGGAATCAAACATTTTCTGCAATGGAAAGTACGCCTGGTGCAAATGACCAACAAGGAGTACCATATGAGTGGGACTTGTAGTTTTTGGGATTATTGGTTCAATTGCACCAAGGAAGCTCAGAGCTGCTCAGTCACTGTGTGTTCAATTCATGTCAGATTCTCGTTAATACGACTTTCCGACTCTGAAATAAGCGCTTGAATGACCCTGCAAGTTGGAGTTCCAAGTGGGAAACTCTTGTAGCAAGGGTGATACCCAAGTTTATGAGTTGTTACGCATCTGTATAGGAGAAGTGGTGTGGCAAGGAATTGTGGGGATCACAGTCTTTGTTTTAATATGTATTTTAACTATCTGGTGTGATTCCTTTTTACAAAGAGAACATAATAGGTGTTTTGAAAATATATGTAAAATCTAAAAACAAGCATGATGAAACATTCTGTCCAGGAATGCTGTTTTTAGTTATTTATAGTTATTTTGTTAAGTTGTATAAATGCCATAACTTACCAGTTCCCTAGTTTCCAAGGTACATTTGAATGCACCAGGAATTGCAAAAAACATTTGAATCTAAAACAGATATAATTTGAATGCAGATCTGTTATACATAATAACATACATATATATATATATATATATATATATATATATATATATATATATATATATATATATATATGTTTATAATAGTTTGTATGGGAACAATATACAGCAATCATCATTCAAATACAGTATGTCCTGCATAAGAAACTTGATAAGTCGATGGAAGCTAAGACATTGTCATTATAATACTGACCAAAAATAAAATCTAAAAGTAATGACATCAGTGGTAACTGACTAGTCTTGTTTTGATCAGATGCCAAGGATGCCAGCTTGCAACAAAGATGACATTTTAAAAGTCATCGTTGCTGCTAGGGAAGAAGTTATCAAGGGTGAATGTATAGCATTTCCATCTGAAAATGTGTGGGCAGAATTGAGTCAGCAACTTGAGAGCAAGATGTCACCAAAGAACGTATACACCTTTGTAAAGTCAAACAGACACAATGTATGGTAACTCCTTGGCTTACAAACTGTTGATACACAAGAAATACATGAAAACAGTGACAGCCCTGATGAGGCTGATGTTCATCCTTCACTGCAGTGCAGGCAGAATAATTATGACGAACTTTGAACTGACACTTTCTTATGAAAGATGGACAGAAATTTGGCATGAGAAAGTTGCACAAAGTAATAAATTGTCAGACTCAAATGAAAGACAGTACACCACCTTAAAATGTGGTACATGGACTCATATCCTGAATGAGGAGATATGGAGAACAGTGAAATCTTCATGTACATTGAGTTTCAGGAGGGCGGAGGTGTATCCAAATGCTGCTTCAAAGTATGTTGACATCATAGGGAACTGCACTGAGTGCAATGCAAAACTGTCCATTAACAGTGAAAAGATCCCTGAGATTGACAAGCCAGTGCTGTTTACATGCATGATCAGGAATACTGATGAGAGTCTCCACACTGGAAAATCAAAGCGCAAGTTATCTGGAAATCTGAGAGCACGAGTGTCCGAGGAACTCTGGGAAGGTCGAAAACAGCCACATGTATGGTGAGCTACTGAGGCTCACAAAAACATGGATGTTGGTGACCCAGAGCCTAGCCACCTACCAAATCTGGTCACATTAAGAAAAGCCAAACAAGAGAGGGGCGACAAGGAGCTAGGAAACAGGGACCCCATTCTTTCACTTCAACTCCTGAAATACAGTATGCCACACAATGGGAGCATACATGACATTGGTCTTGATAAGTTTTGCCATTACTGGTCCCCATCTCAAATGCAACCCTACAAGTCGCAATCAAAAAACCAAGGCTCCGTTGTGAGTTTTGATGCTACAGGCACAGTCGTCAAAAAACTAAAAAGACCTAATGGCACATCTGGACACATCTTATACCAGGGAATTCTGTCTTCACAAGGAGATAGTTCAATTCATGCTCCAGTGGCGCTAATGCTCTCTGAACGTCACGACATCAACGCCATAGGAAACTGGCTTTCAGAATGGCATCGGGCAGGCACAGCTGTGATTTCTCGCTTGCATTGCTGGGGGGTCTTGTCAAGGCCTTTCCTCCACACCCCAATTTGAAGTACTACATAAATTAATGTTTTGGGGTGCTAATGGGGAACGAGTCGTGAGAGCTACCACCTTGTTTCATAAGAGTTGATGTCGTACACTGCATCAAATTGATCAGCTAATGGGACTGTCTCAGGAAACAAGGAAATCGGGTGAGAGATTTCTACCTCAGAGCGATGGCACAGCTTTTACAGTCAGTGTCAATGGAGGATGCAAGGGAGCTTATTCATTCTGCAATTGTTGCTTTGAGTGAATCTGAGGGGAATGATGACACAGGCATACCTGTTATCTCAGAGACATGCAAGACACAACTGAAGAAAAGAATTGCGGAGGGATGTGTCCCGATTTCTTTCATCAAAGAAGAAGATTTGGAGAAGGTGGAGACCAATGAATCCATTCATGCATGCAAAACAGAACTTAAGAGGTGGGTGACAGACATTTGTGAGGAGAGCAAGATGCTTGCTGTGGATGATGGTGGCCAGGACAATTTTCCCATTTCCTGAGCTTGTCCCCCATGTGATAAGAATGGCATGCTACCTGCCTCTGTGGACAGGTGTAATGGTGCCTCACTTCAAAAGTGATAACATTACTGCAAGCTCAGCCAGCGTTGAGGCACAATTCAAGAATCTCAAACATGGTCTCTTCAAGCACAAAAGCTTGCCTATTCGAGTAGACCGATTCATTATTCGTCACCTTGGATACATTGAGGGCAACATGAAGCTTTCCACTGCAGCTGTAAACATTTCAGCATACAGTGAGAAAAAAATCTCAGAGTCTGTTGAGTGTGAGGAATCCACAGCAGGCCATGGAGAGCAGGGTCCAGAGGTCCAAGCAGTACGGGACATGGAAAAAGGAATATGTGATGGCAAAAGATGATGAATATCCATGTTGCAAAATGGCGAGGCCTTGATCTTCCACCAAAAAAGAAGAGGCTGTCTTATCTTACCCCTTGCCCTGAGTGGTTACATGCAGACTCAACAGTGAAAAGAAAAAAAACCTAAATTGGTCTTCTAAGAAATGGTAACTACCTGGCTAAACAGCCTATTAAAGATGGCAAAACACTTCTGAGTGTAAACAATACCTGTGCCTTTGATTCCTTTTGCCAATGGCTCTGTTGTGCATTCTGTGACAGTCAGGCATTTGGCAATTACGTCAACAGAGAAGAACACCACATTGAAATGTTTCATTTGGTTAAGACCATTGCCACAAAGGGAGTGGAACGGGATGCTTACGCACAGAGGGCGAAAATTCTGTACAACACATTTGAATCTGTGCAACTGAAGTCGGGCGCTGAGCAGGTGACGGCAGAATGCCACGTTTCTCATATCATCACTACAACAATGAAGCAAGTTGCGAGTGTGACAACTAAGAGTCAGTGCTCCTCCCCACACTGCAGTCTAAGTATGGGACATTCAAGAGAGGTCCACTCCTTTCAGTCAATGAAGGTATTCTATAGGCAGGAGGAGTGAATAAGCTTCAGGCTGCACTAGAAGAAGGGTTACTGCTCAATCCATCCACATGTCTGCGGCCACTGAAGACACCTGAAGAGTGCCCAGACAGCTTGAAAATAAAGACCCTACGTCACAGAAATGTATCTGCCGTGGCTCAGTCACACACAACTACACTACTGGACAACTGCTGTGCATAGAAACAAGTGCTGACACTTACTACCCTGTGTCTGAATTTCCCGTCAACTTGCAACTTAACAGAGAGGAATTGTTGCATTCATACCAGGACCATCGAAGGATGCTCTTGGACACTACGTGGCCTTCTGCAGAAGATCCTTCTTTGTCTGGGAGAAATATGATGATCACCCCACGACAGTATCTGAAAAAATTAAAATACAACCACATGTTGTGTTATTCACAAAGGATAGCTAAAAGCCTCTCGTAGCATGATTTGCCATTACAGTATTTTCTGAAGCCTCTCTTTTCCTACCTGAATTTAGTTGTGCCAGTGAACTCCAACTGCTAACAGGAAGTTGCTCACATTTGACTCCTCTGACTACACAACAGGACAGACAGTGTTTCTTTAAATTGTTTTGAACAACTGCTTATTTCTGATTCAAATGTTCAAATGGCAATTATAGCTTAAAGTGACTGCCATAAATCTCATCCCTTAGCGCAAAGCCCCTAGTGGTTAGCACACCAGCATGCCAAGATTACTGAACTCAGACATTCAGTGCTACTGCGACCAAAGTATGAGTTAAAAACTGAAACACGTTATTTTAGTTTCATTAGTAGACGACACACGGCAACTATACCGAATATGGAGTTTTGCAGTGCCACCATTGACGCTCTGGTCATTCATTTAACACGCAACCCCTCCCTGCAGTCTCATCTATAACTACACCCCCCACCCATGATATAATGGACAATATTGTCTATCTTGGAATTCATAAAAATATTCTTTCACCACTAAAAAATCGTATTCCGTCATAGCAACAAGATCAGCCCAACAATAGCCCTAAGATATGCCAATACAACAGTGAAAACGTTGCTCACTGAACAAAAAAATAAAGAGAAATTTTTTAAAAAATGATATCATGTCATTCTACAGTCAATATCTGGGACTAAATATTGAATAAATATACAACCTTACCGTTGGTTTTACGCGTAGAGATGTCCCTTTTGAGACTGAGTGGTCATATATTGTCTTGGACAATCCGTTTGTGAAATATACCTGCATTTGTCATGCCTGGGTACCTTCCAAAATACCTGTGCGTAATACCACACGTGTGGTTTACAGCGTTTTCGCCCTTTTTCGTACAGTCTGGCTTGATTGACAGTTAATTTATTCAGTAGGTGAGAGTATAAGCTTTCTAACAATGTATAACATGTCTAATTTTGATTTTGGAATAGCGTTTTTTAGGTCAGCGTAACCGAAAATTTTCGTATCGCGTTCACTTACGCATTCACTCTGTGGTAGCAGTAAAAGATGATGCACCTAATGAAACGTGGTCAACGATATTTCGTAATTTCTTGGAAAATACTATTATTATTGAGGACTTCTGGGCATAGCTAAGTCATATGTCTGCTGATAGATCTAGCTGACATCGTTTTCTGGAGCAAAACAATCGAATAGAACAGTATCATTGATTTACTGTCTCTGTCTCCAACATAGATAAGATTTCATCATTGCTATGTAAGTATTACTGCTCAAAATACTTCGGTTATACACGTTATTTTTGAAATTGAGTGTCTTTAAATAGGTTAGTGGCATATAATGTGGATATTTCACACTTTAATGTAAGCGTTAGTTAGTAGTGTAATAGTTTTTATGAAGCATGCAACAGTGAGAGTTGGAACATTTCCAAAATGTGGTGGACGGTTGAAAATTGTTTTCATGTCGTCCCATCCCCATACAAGAAAACATACGAGAGGACAGAGTATAGAAATACATACAAGAGTTAATTATTACACATTTAGGTACTGTACCGCATTGCAGTGGGGGCTGGTGATAAAACATTTTTTGGGGGGGGGGCGCAGTTTTGCGGGGGACAAACAAACTGAAACAGCACTTCATAGGTCTGCAAAAAATAAAAAATTAACAAATCTAAAAAATACACAACACACTGTAATGTTGCCTAAACACTGGCCAGTAGCACTACTTGAACATATTTTGCCCTCCTTAATAATATAAAATAATATGTAGAGGTGACAAAATGCCCATTTCACCTACCCATTTTACCAACAGGCAACAACTATGATAATGTATCAACCTCTTTTTCCAAAAACAGGACTGTCGGACGTGGCCAACCTATCATTAAATAAGCCTCCCTGCTGATGGCATCAACAACTGCTTCTCAGGTGGAGCCATACCTGATGAAAAAGTCATGGCCATCAATCTCAGGGCCTCAGCTGCTGTTGAGCAACACTCCAGAGTTTGTCACGTCCCTGCCGTCTCTCATGTTTTCTGTATTGCCTCGTGTATCTTGTCTCTTTTTTCACCATCTTTCTTCGCCTTCACAGTGGAGGCGGGTCTCGGTTTCAGCAATCTCTGAGTACCTGATTTCACTCACCTGTTTCCCCTGCATTCTGCACGCTTCCTCGTCATGCTCCCCAGTTTTTATTCTCGGTTCGCCTACCACTCCCTGCCAGATCATTGCCTCTGTTCTTTGCAACTTCTCGTCGGCTCACGTAAAAAGATCACGTATTCATTCCAGTCCTGTTCCCTGGTTTTTTCCCTAGCTTTTATCCACTTCACTCGTCACCTTGCGTTCGGGTTCCCCAGTCTGTGTCTTTCCTGTTGTCGTGTTTGTCTGGTCTCTTTTTCTGTTCATCCCCATCTTGTCTGCGTTTCCCTTTCCCTGTCAGCCGTGTCCAGCCTGCCTTTCGCCGGCCTCCCAGTCCAGCCCTGTCCAGTCCTGATCTCCTCCTGGTCCTGCTCGGCCCTGCTCCAGCTCCAGTCCGGTCTTGCCTCAGTCCTGTTCGGTCCTGCTCCTGTTCCTGCTCGGTTCTGGTCCAGTTCCGGTCCTGCTCCAGCTCCAGCCAACTCCTACCCTGCTCTGTTTGGTTACCACTCAATAAACCGGTTGCTTTTCTCCTAAGCCTCTGTGTTGGAGTTCTGCGTTTGGGTCCAGCATTACACATCGTGACAGAGTTAGAATTAGTTTTAGGAGTAATTTATTATTTTTTAAAATTAAAAACATTGGTGCCCAATGCGGGGCTGAGTATGTCCAATTCCCACCCTAATTTGGAATTTTCAATTGACTATTTGTATCCGTCTTCATGCGCAATCTCCACTGTTGATTTGGAAGAGTGAAAACATCCACGGTTCTCCTCCAAAATACATGGTGTCATCAGCCTGCTTCTTGTCGCACTGCAGCAAACCGCTAAGCTCGTCCGACTCAAATCGAGACATCTCATATGCAACTTTGGCTTGCAGTCAGATTTGATCCAAGATCGTAGGGCATATCCATGTCATGGCCGTTTAAACAAAATGAGCCAGCCAGAAGCCCTCTCTGTTGTCTTTTATTCTATAACACCAAAATGAGTGTTGTGGTGAAGACAACCTTTTCAAGATTCCAAAAGAGAAGAAAAATAATGGCAGTAAAGTGAGAAAGTGAGCCAATGCATATGAGTCATCAGGTGTCAGAGTGAGTGTCAGAGCGAGGATCAGAATGGAGTCAGGGCTAGAATGGGAGTCAAAGCAAGAATCAAAGTAGAAGTCGAAACAGGAATCAGAGTGGGAGTCAGACTGTACCTGATCACACTGGAGAGGGTCCTGTTGAAGTTCCACCTAGAGGAAGAGGGCTTCATCCTCCTGCTTGAAGGAAAGCTGTTACTACCCTCCAGATTGGTTCACAGGGTGGGAGTGGGCTCCATGGCAAGTGTCAGAATCAAGGATGAGATAAGGTCTCCACTAAACCTGTCACCAAGGAAAATCTAAACTTAATACAAAACAATGCTGGTTATGCTGTCGAAGGTACACTGCATGGCCAAAAGTATGTGGACACCTGACATCCATACTTATGGGCATTGATATGGAGGTGGTCTACCCTTTGCTGCTATAACAACATCCACTCTTCTGGGAAAGCTTTATACTAGATGTTGCGGCATTGCTACACGGATTTGCTTCCATTCAGCCAGAAGAGTGTTAGTGAGGTCGGGCCCTGATTGGGCGATTAGACTTGCCTCACAGTTGGATTACTAATTGATGCCAAAGGTGTTTGATGGGGTTGAGGACAGAGCTCTGTGCAGGCCAGTCTTACACACCGATCTGATGTGCCCAGGGGCAACATGAAAGGGCTTTCCCCAAGCTATTGCCACAAACTGGGAAGCACAAAATTGTCTAGAATGCCACTGCATTTGCCTTCAGCAGAACTAAGGGGCCTAGCCTAAACCATTAAAAACAGCCCCAGACCAAGGGGTGTTCAAATACTGGTGGTCATATAATACGGAGCATCGCGTAGTTCTGGCAGGCCACGAGAGTCAAGCGCTTCGGCTGAATCAGCTGATGGCTCAGCTGAGTGATGTTCGCCTATCACAGTACATTCACTAACAGGGCGGTCTACTTAAACAGCCTCCCTCTACTCATTTGGCTGCTCCTCCTGCATGCAAGCTGCTGCACGTTGCTTCGTAAACCCCCTCCACCACCCCAGCTCCATCCCTATGCATCAAGAATTTGCATTTCTCCATTCCTATGTGTTAAGAATTTGTATTGCTCCATCCCTATGTGTTAAGAAATTGCATTGCTCCATCCCTATGTCTTAAGAACTTGCTTTGCTGCTGGATCTGTGTACCTCTCTAGGGGGGGTTTGGCTGCTGGCCTCCCGGCCTAATCCACGCGGGCTGCGTGGTTGGCGGGAGAGCTCCAGAACAGAGCCATACCACCAAACATAACTGTATTGCCTTTATTGTCAATAAAGTCTACTTTGATGACAGCGGTCCTGACAGAAGTACCAATATAAACAACTGTGGTAAAGAGATTTTTTTTAACATTAGTAATCAGTTTTGCATTTAATTTCCTAGTTTCAAAAACTGAAATTATATTTTTGTGAAACACTAGAGGAGATTGACTATAAAGCGATAAAAACCCCATACAACCCCTTTCTCTTCTCTGCTCATTACTGGATGCATTCAAGGTCTCACGTCGGCTTCATCACCTACCTGATGCCAAATTTGTGCAACCCAGGTATAAAATGGAAATGTTATGAGGAAAGCCATAATGTACTTAATCTATACTGGTTTAGCAAAAGGGGACCAAGGGAGGATCAGATTGAGGGTTTTAAATGAATAAAATTGATTAACTATGTAAACCAGAAAATATTTTTAGGTTGAGTACTGTCAGCACAACAAGGAGGCAAGGTGGAAATTAGTTGAAGGCACATTCCAAACTAATATCAGGCGGTCAATAAGAGTATTCAATACATACAACAGCTTACCTGGCAATAGATTAGAAGGCCTGTATTTGTCATTATGTATTCCTATATTAAGCCAGCCTGCCTGATCAACATAGGCCCTGTTCTACTCTAGAACCTACTGCTGTTCACCTCTGCTCAAACCTGCCACCTGATCACTTTGTGATTTAATGATATCTGTTTCTTATCAGCAACCCTAAATATATTTGACCAGTTAAGAAAAACGGAAAACAACTTTGACTAATGTTACAGCCTGGCTCTGGGGCCGCAACAAAGGGGAGACTCATGCGAGCTTAAGGGAGTAACAAATGATAAATTTATTAAGAAATAAGTTTAACCACGAAAGTCAAATCATGGGGTGTGAGTGAATCAGTAGACTCACAAATGTAGGGAGTGGATGTCTGGAAGTAGGCTGCATGCGTGCTGAGCGTAAAACCAAAATACAATAACAGAAAGCCAGGAGCCGCCACCAACAGTACGCGGAGAGAGGGGATCTTTTCGCACTGACATCCCATCCAGCCCTATATTGTGATGTTCTGTGTAAGGACCCACACGCAGACCAGGGAAATCCAAAAAACGTTGTCTTTATTCAGTCCGAGGTTCGAAGCCAGGTAATCAGAGAGAGGACGGTGCCGAATCGGGTTTCCAAAAGAAGTGAAAAAACAGGCAAAAAATCAAAAACCAGGAGATCAGAATGGCGAAGGTACAAAGGGACAGGCAAAAGAGAAGTCAAGGCAAAGCGAAGGTCAAACCAGAAGCAAACAAAACCAAAAGGGGCAGGCAAACTCAAAGTTGTACAAAGGGGTGTCGCAGGAATCTCGATAGACAAAGTTACTAACAATCGGCACAATGAATTCGATCAACGTTCTGACACTGAACAGGTGGAAAAGACTGACATTTATACACTGGGGAAGATAACAATCAAGGAGGGGTTAAGTGAGTGAGGGAGGAGTAACAAACAACATCCAATGATAATAGACGGCCTGGGTGAAGCAGGTAAAACACGTGCAGAGAGAGAGAGGTGCAGGCAATTGCAGAACTCAGCGTTAGAGCAGGCTAGAAAGAAAAGGGGCGGAGCTACAGCGCAGCATGGAAAAGGGGAGACTGGTTAATGTATTAGTATAGTGATCTAAACTATCAAAAACCCAAAACTAGTGTGTTAGTCCATTAGTAATATTCACATGTTAGTATATTAGTGAGGTTAGTACTTTACAATCTATAAGTTAGTAGGGATTAGTAGAAATTAGTAAAACTAGAAATAAGCAGGAAGTAAGTAAAGCGAGACTGGAAAGAAGGGGGGAAACCACGAAAACCCGGAACCACCCGAATAGTGAAACCACACAAGTACAGGGGAGTGAAGCAGCTCAGGGAACACAGACACAGAGACAGTACTGGGGAGACAAGTGACCGGGAATACAGACTACAACATATATGCTGCCAAGCCCCTCCTCGCTCCTCGCCACTGGTGTTCCCAATAATGACCGCTGCCGCTCCAAAGGCTACGCCTCTGCAGGCAAGAGGAAACGACACCAGGACAGAAGCAGTTACACCCCCCTCCCCCCCCATAAAAAACGGGGTCCCAAATGGGGATCCCGGCAGACTCCCAATAAACACAAAAAATAGTAAACATCCCCTTTTCACCAAAAAGGCACACAAATACTTTTACATTGTAAAATAAATTTGTAGCCCTTAAAGTTAACTTGTAGCCTAACCATTAAAACTTCAAGATCCCCATGAAAATTAGTCAAGCTACCCACCGCTCCTGTGCCAATCCCCTGCTGGACCAACCCATTCCACAGTCCATCTCTGCAACCCCGGCGCCTGGAGAAGCTATTTAAGAATAGGAAAAAGGGGGAGAAACAGGGAACAACAACCCGAACGATGCTGCAGACATAATTTAGGAGCATGGTGCTCTTGACAACGTGTCAGCCTGAATGTTGTCAGATCCTTTGATATGGCGGACATCTAAACAGTAGGACTGCAGAAACAGAGCCCACCGCATCAACCTTCGATTCGGACAGCACAGAGAATGCAGGAAAGTCAGTGGGTTGTAGTCCCTATATACCACCAGAGGCACCAACCCTGAACCCACATAGACCTCAAAATGCTGCAATGCTAGAATTAGTGCCAGCGTCTCCATCTCAATAACATAATAATTTACTTGATGTTTATAAAATTTCTTTGAAAAGAAACTCACCGGATGATCAATGCCTTCGCTATAAGTTTGTGAAAGAACAGCCCCAGCACCCACCATACTGGCATCCACATGCAGTATAAATGGCTGGTCCATGCGTGGAGCTGCTAGGACAGGAGTTGAACAGAGCAGAGATTTAACATTTTGAAAGGCTTGTTGACAGGCAGTGGACCACACATACTTTACATCCGCCTTCAACAAGTCTGTCAATGGCGCAACAACAGTCGAAAAAATTCCTGCAGAAACCATGGTAGTAGCCCACAAGCCCCAAAAACCGTATAAGCTGTTTTTTTGTTGCAGGAACTGGGTGCTGAGCTACTGCCTCGATTTTTGCCTGTATAGGACACACCTGTCCCTGTTCCACTACCTTACTAAGATAGGTTACCATGGCTTGGGTAAATTCACATTTGGCCAGGTTCACCGTCAACCGCCCCTCAGCCAACCGATTAAGCAGCGCTTTGATACGTTGCACATGTGTGTCCCAAATGTCACTAAAAATGACAACGTCATTGAGGTAGACCACGCAACCCTCCACCCAGCCACAACCTTATTCATAAGGTGCTGGAAAATTGCCGGCGCATTACGCAATCCAAAACGCATCACTGTATAAGAATACAGGCCAGATGGGGTCACGAAAGCAGTGATTTCACACGCTCTTTTAGTAAGTGGGACCTGCTAATATCCTTCGAGCAAATCAAATTTACTCACGAATTTGGCAGAACCAACCCAGTCAACGCAATCCTCGATGAGCGGAAGTGGAAAAGAATCTGGTTTAATCACACTGCTCACTTTTCGGCAGTCCGTACAGAACCGAGGGCTTTTATCAGCTTTTTCTACCAGCAAACAAGGAGATGCCCAACTAGAAGATGATGGTTCAGCGATGTTATTTTTGAGCATGTATTCAACTGCTAAATCCATAATTTTACGCTTCTCCTCAGAGACCCAGTAAAATCTTTGTCTAATAGGCTGCCCATCTCCCACATCAATATCATGCTCTATTAAATTTGTTCCGGTCGGCGTATCACCAAACAAACATGGATAGTCATAAATAAGAGGAGATATCTTTGTGCGCTGAGTATCAGACAAATGTCCCAACAACCCAGGAAAATCACGCAAGGTCTCTGAATTGTTTAACTGCCCCCGCACTAAACCGTCATCAAGCAAGCACCTGCCCCTGTGCAGACCCCATGAGAGCCCCACTCAACCGTATCTGCCACAAGAGCAGGCCTTGCTTCCCCTTTAAGCCCATCAACCCCCAACTCACCCGACCCAGATGCACGAGCGTAGTATGGTTTTAAGAGGTTGACATGGCACAGTTGGTTCGCCTTTCTGCGCTGCGAGGTCGCAATCAGATAATTCTGATCAGAAAGCTCACGAAGCACCGTGAACGCACCTGAAAATTTAACCCGGAAGGGAGAACCTACAATAGGCAGCAAAGCCAATATCTGATCTCCCGGACTAAATTTGCGAAGCTCAGCTTTCCTGTCGTATAACCGCTTCATCTACCCCTGGGCTGATAATAATTTGGCCTTTGCCATCTCCCCTGCCGCATACAACCGATGTCGAAACCCATTTACATACTCGATCAAATTTCGAGGAGGCTCTGGAATACTCACTGTATCCTGCAGCAAGGTCACCGGTCCCCGCACTGTGTGTCCAAACACCAGCTCATTTGGACTAAAAACCGGTGCTCTCCTGCATTACCTCCCTCGCCACCAGTAACAGCCAAGGCAAACCCTCCTCCCAATCCTGGTCCAACTCTGTACAATACCCGCGCAATAGAGACTTGAGCATCTGGTGGAACCACTCTAGTGCCCCTTGACTCTGCACGTGGTAAGCAGAAGCCTGGTTATGTTTGATTTGCAGCTGCTTCAGGACCTGTGTAAACAGATGGGAGAAATTAGAACCCTGATCACTCTGTATCATTTTTGGGATTCCAATGATGGAGATAAATTGGGTCAAAGCCTTTACCACCCACCGAGCTGTAATTGTGCGGAGAGGGTAGGCAGCAGGATACCTTGTCTGACACATCACAATTAGTAGATAGTTACTACCAGTCTAAGACCGCGGCAGTGGACCCACGCAATCTATAATCAGATACTCAAAGGACTAAAAAATAGCCGGAATGGGACTCAACGGTGCTGGCTTCACCTTCTGATTGGGCTTCCCTGTTAACTGGCAAGTATGACGTGTTTTAATGTAGTTAGACACATCCTTTTTAATCCAGGGCCAAAAGAAATACCTCAGAATTAGATCGTAAGTCTTATGCACCTCCAAATGCCTAGATTTATCATGGGAGGTCTGCAACACCACACTCCTAAACTTATGTGGAACCACTATCTGAAAAATTGGTTCACCGACAAAGACTTCACCATGCAGTACCCATTTACGCACTACCAACCCGTCCTGCAGAAAATACCCATGCGCAGCGCTCCTCTCCTCCCCAGCCAGGAGAACCCTGTTGAATATTTCAGTCAAACCAGGATCAGCTCTCTGCTCCTCCGCCAGCTCACTGCGGGAAACAGACAACAGAGAATCAGGCACAGACACGTACACACTCACACTCTCCTTGATCTGACACAGCACCGTTTCCAACTCTGTCTCAGCATGGCTTATCGCCCGTGTTACGGCACAGGCTGTGAACACCTCAGGAAAAGACCGCTTACTGTCATCTGGTTCACCCGGAAGGGATGGAAAACATGTAACAACGGGACGTGGTGGAACATCAGCCCAGACGCGGCTGCCAGCCAAACCATTCCCCAAAATCACAGTTATTCCCTCAATAGGCAGTGCAGGATGCACGGCAATCTCCACTTCCCCCTTAACCAGCTCACAGTCAAGCTCCATCTTATGCAACAGAACAGGCAAAATTTCTAAGCCCATCCCCCGTACCAAGACAAAATCCCCGGTATCAGACTCCTGGGAAAATGGCAACACAGAGGCCAGAACAAACGAATCTAACACCCCGGTGTCTCTCAGGATGTTTACTGGTACCTTTACGTCACTCCCAACCAGCGACACCTAACCTCTGGACACAAAAGTGGAATAATCCGAGGGTCCCCGAAACACCTCTGGTTCAGCTTTCTCCTGTGCGCGAGGCAAAACAGCATCACTTAAACTTGGTTTTACCGGAGCAGCAATTGCAACAGACTTAACCTGTGCCCCACTAGACCCCCCCTCCTCGCTTTCGCTTTTACAGGACATTCTGCCTTCCAGTGCCCCTCACATTTACAGTAGTGACAAACCCGAGTGGAATCATTCTGCCCCTTAGAGCCATGATCAGAGCTAAACCTGCGAGGACTAGCTCTTTCCTCCAACCACTTCCCAGGGCGCGGTCTGAACACTTCCCCAAACCTACCATTTTCACCCCGGCCACGGTACTTAAAATCACTCTTATGCCTCTGCAACAGTTTTCACCTTATGCTCATTTACATAAGTACTGATATAGCTGGGGACAGCATACTTAAACTGCTCTAAAATGATCAGGTTACACAAATCATCATGGCTCTTAATGTCTACTGCAGCACACCAGCGGTTAAAGTGAGTCACTAAGTCCCTGGCAAATTCTAAATGCGTCTGCTTACCTAATTTTTCACACGTTCTAAACCTTTGGAAATAAGCCTCCGGCACAAGCTCGTAAGCCGAATAAGCTTCCTGAGCTTTGCCGGTTAAAACACACTGCAACAGAGTGCACAGAGTGCGATCTGCTTCAGAACAGTTCCTACCGTCAGCCACCCGCTCAAACAGTCAGAAAAAAATATCTGGATCCCATTCATTAAACTTGGGCACTAGACACAAATTTCCAGCAACATTAAATGCACGCGAGCTTGCAGTTGCCCCCAATGAAACAGTATGATCATCACCTACCAGACCCTCAGCTGCAACCTTACATTACATTACATTACATTACAGGCATTTAGCAGACGCTCTTATCCAGAGCGACGTACAACAAGTGCATAGGTTTCAAGATGTAGAGGCGCAAAAGAAACACTAGAGTGAAGTAAGGATCGTAGTGCCAGAAGTGACCACATCGATCAGGACTCCAACCCTGTAGAGTAAGCTTGTTCAGCAGCAAGAATCCTACCAAGTACAAAGTACAAACTAGCACTGGAATCACACCTAATCATACAAAAACAATCCTACCAGATACACTAACATAATCAAATTATCCTAGCTAGGTACAATGAGCTGAACTATAGGCTAGGGAGGGGTGGGGAGAGGTGCAGCCTGAAGAGATGAGTCTTCAGTCTGCGTTTGAAAGTGGTGAGATTCTCTGCTGTTCTGACCATCACGGGGAGGTCATTCCACCAGCGAGGGGCCAGGACAGACAGCAGACGGGAGCGGGAAGTGCAGACGCGAAGAGGGGGAGGTGCAAGCGTCCAGAGTGGCAAACGAGAGGTCTGGCTGGTGTGTAGGGTCTGATGATCCTCTGAATGTACCCTGGTGCTGACCCCTTAGCTGCCTGGTATGCAAGCACCAAGGACTTAAATTACTTACCATCACGGATCAGATTCAAACGGCACTGCTCCAAATCCAGCTTCTTCATTTCTGCCTCATGATTCAACTTGTCCCTTTCAGTTTGCTGCTTGAGCCTATCATTCTCCAACTGCAGCAGGAGCAATTCCTTTTGCTGCTCAAATGTTAGCCCCGAACCAACATTAGAAGCAAGAAAACCTCCCCCGACATCTGACTGAACTAGCAGTGGGTGATTCAATTTTCGAAACCCCAGGCTCAACCAAGTTAGCCCTAAGGATTACTTTAATGTTTTCTTTCATGCGTTTATCCCCAACATCCAAATTGAAATGGTCAGCAATTTCCCTTGTGAAGGAGCTCCAAAAAATCCTCAACACTTGCCATGACAACTAATCAGGCCAACCCCCAACACGCGTGGCAACCACAGTAAGGACAGCCCGGACAGCCCACACAGCCCAATACACGGCCAATTTTATGAAACGGAGCCCTCTCTCCCCACCTGCCTACTCCGGATCTAGCTAAAAGCTCAACCCTAGGCTTCAGGTGGCTACTTGTGGCGGGTATTTACGCACTTAAAGCCCGATGGTGCGATAAGGCGACCAGCATGCTGGCGACCCCTCATAGCCACGGATGTGCCCCCGAGGCGACTGCTCACAACCTTGTTCACCACACTACAATCCCCCCAAACGAGCCCCTCTACGGCCTAACCGGAGATAAGGCCCCGTACAACTTCCATCGTGTACCGGATTATTTGTTACAGCCTGTCCCGACCAGTGCCCCGCACAGACAAAACAAACCCTCATTTACCTCCCGGTTAAATGAAACAAGCCAGAATCAAAACAGAAAAAAACCACTCTCTGTTACTTTACAAAAACAGCTCCCAATACTCGCTGTGTTTCCCCACATGTAACGCTCACTAGCTCCGCCAAACAAATCAACTAGACTACTCCAGCTGTGTCATCACGCCAACCCACTGATCAGCTGTTTCATTCATAAACTACAGCTACGCCCCCAACATAGCTACAACCCGTGGAAGCACGTGCTACTTACCCACAAAGCAACAGAAAAAAGTTTGGACGAGCTCCCATTTGTTACAGCCTTTCTCTGGGGCCGCAACAAAGGGGAGACACACGTGAGCTTAAATGAAAAAACCTAACAAATGAAAAATTTATTAGAAAGTAAGTTTAACCACTAAAGTCAAATCATGGGGTATGAGTGAATCAGTGGAATCAGAAATGTAGGGAGTGGATGTGTGGAAATAGGCTGCATGCGTGTTCAGTGTAAATCCAAAATACAATAACAGAAAGCCAGGAGCCGCCACCAACAGTACGCGGGGAGAAGGGATCTTTTCGCACTGATGTCCCGTCCAACCCTATATGCTGCCAAGCCAATCCTCGCCACAGGTGTTCCCAATAATGACCGCTGCCGCTCCAAAGGCCACGCCTCTGCAGGCAAGAGGAAAAGACACCAGCACAACCGGCAGGACAAAAGGAGCGGAGGGGTCGTTACACCAAATTGTAAATTTCACTTGGGCCACTTAAATTTTCTATTCAGTCAATTCACAAAATGAATTGAAATTGAGTTAATACATTGAAAAATGTTCAGTGAGGAATTTTAAGGTAATGAATTGAGTGAATTGAAAATGGAATTGACCGCAGCCCTGGAACAGATGGGGAATGTGTCTGCTTAGTTCTTCATTCATGATTTTCTGATTTTGCGTTTTTTTTTTCATCCTGACAAGACCATATGTATTCCATTTCTTGACTACATGCTGCTTGTGTATACTATAGTAAAATACAAACAATACAATGCAGTACAATACAGTGCAGCCTTTATTGTGCAAGGTTGAAAAATTGTCTTTGGCCGCACCTGTGTGCAATAAAACCCACAATAATGACAGAATGACTTACCTTCCATTGAAATTATATGCTGTATAGGGACAAGCACACAACACATATACACTTTATACAGGTCACCTACACTTGTTGAAGATGCTGATAGCACTAGGGACCTCTTACATAGGTTTATGTAGCCTATATTTTATACCATTGGAACAATGGGCCTCATGCATGAAACATGCCTACAATCAGGCCTGGCCCGTGGCATAGGTGGTATAGGCGAATGCTAGGGGCGCCGTCCATCCATAGGGGTGCCCCAAAGAAAAAGAAAAAGAAATTCAAAATTTTTAACTTTTACTATTTTTTACTAATACAATTTTAATACTATTATTTCAAAGTATTACAAAAAAGCCCACAACAACATAACTACATAACCCATTAAATAGGCCCTATTTTCTGGGTGGGTTGCCAGCATGATTACCCCCCCCCCCCTTCGCACTCTTAGTTAGACTTTCCTGATTGTGGGGGATGGGCGAGTTATCTGAACTAGTGAGTGACACTACTGACCGTGAAATGTGACACGATTAACATCAGTAGCCTAATTCGACATAGCAACATAGTTCAGGAGGTAAGAGCGATTGTCTGGCAGTCGGAGGGTTGCTGGTTCAAACCCCGCCCTGGGCGTGTCGAAGTGTCCTTGAGCAAGACACCTAACCCCTAACTGCTCTGGCGAATGAGAGGCATCAATTGTAAAGCGCTTTGGAAAAAAGCGCTATATAAATGCAGTCCATTCACCATTCAATTCAAATATATATCATGTCAAAAAGACCAGAGCCCTCTGGTGCTCAGGGAAGAAAAAGAAGAGAAGAGGAGGAAAAACGGGAAAAAGACAGAGGTAATGTGATGAATGAATAGTTTATCTATTGAATAGTAGTTACCGTTGGACTTGGAGCAGGGTGTTACTAGCTTACTTTGGACAATAGTAACGTTCGCTAATTTAATAAATAGCTAGAGTTAACGTCAGTTACTCTCACCTTAAATTCATTAAGGAAAGTTGGAAAGACTATTCAGGTGTTTGGGGAATAACCTACAACATCATTTTGAGAAATGTACTTTTTCTTTTAAGTGTGCTGCACAAACCAAAACTGTGGTTGGTAGTTCTATTTGCACCGTTGTTAAGCAAGAACCTCTGGTCGTTAATTCTGTGAAACTAATGATTCTATCAATAAAAAATTGTTCCTTCTTGTTTTATACCATACAATTAGCGCCAATTCTGGTCATTTTTGTCATTACATCATTTACGAAAACTACATGAAACCATAACTCAATCAAATTAATCTCCCTAGCTCTGTCTTGCTTTTTAAAATGTTGCGGTCTTGCAGTGTAGACATTGCGTTTTTCCAAGACAGTCTGAAACCGGGCTTGAATGCCAGTTAGCTTTACGTCACTTGTCTCCTAGCCAATATTAAAATTCTGGGTTTTAGGTCAGAATGATCTCACAGCATGCTTGTTATCCCGGCTAGCTAGCTAGCTAACTGTTGAATTGTATTCAAAACAGCGTTTACTACAAACAAAATGGTTCACAAAGATACGGATGAAAATGTGTCCCGTAGCAATGAATTAAATATGGACTGTTCTACTGTCCAAATAAGGGACTATTCCGTATTTTGCGGGATGGTTGGCATCCCTAAATTAAGCCAGTTTAGGGATGCCAATTACCCAAGAACCGTGATTCAGCGTTGCCATCTATTGCGAAATTGGACATTGAAAAGGGGAGAGCACGTAAAAACAATTAAAAATCGAAAGAATAATGTTGCTGTTTAAACTGCTTTAGAATGCTGGATTTTGTAGCGCATTGATTTTAGAACTGTTAAAAGGCTGAGGTGTCCCTTTAGTGAGAAATAATACCCACCCTTGGACCAATCAGAATTGAGTATTCAGCCAAGCCGTTGTAAGTCTAGTTAGCCAACGTTAGCACTGCTTATAATAGTCAATTAAAATGATTTTCCTTTTCCATCCCCTTTTGTAATTAATAGTTGTAAACCTTTGCATTTTCATATTGATTAGTCTTATATGTATATGTGGAATTAGCTGTGATGCAAGGGGCACCAGCTAAAATCTTGCCTAGGGCACCAAATTGGTCAGGGCTGGCTCTGCGTACAATCACATTTGATCATAAACTGTGTGAAGAACATTTGCATGAACATTTTGGAAGTCGTTATATTTTTCTTATCTGTATTTGTTCATGGCTTTTCCCTTACGCTAATCACATGAACAGCACTGCACACAAAATTTATAAACAGTCAGCATTTATCATTTCATACACCTGGAATATGCACAGAAACAAAGATCTGCATATGCGTCATGAATGCCACATAGTTTTTTTTTTTTTTGTTGGAACATTTTTAAGAACAAAAGTAAGTAATTTAATAAAAGTATTGTGAATGAGGCCCAATGAGTTTATTGAGTCAGTGCTTGTTGTGTAATTGGTGTAGCAAATATTGGTGACACCAAGGGAATTCATTTACAGTGGGCTCCAGAATTATTGGCACCCTTAATAAAAATGAAGAAAAAAGGCTGCATATAATAAATGACACAGATAATAATCTATATGTTATGTTCAAACATATGGGAAAACTATATACTTTTATTTCAATACATTTACTCTCATGCTTCAATGTTTTTTTATTAAGTAATCTAATTTTTTCTAAGAACCATAGGGCATTCAGAGAACATCAGTCTGCATACATCTCTGCTGTAAAATCTGCTAAGGCTGCCTACTTTTCTGGGCTAATTGCTAGCAATCCTGGAAACCCAAAATTCCTTTTCAGAAACATGAATCACATTTTAAACCCTGCCGCGTTATTGACTGTTGCGACCATCTCTGAGAAATGCAGCCATTTCTTTAACTCCAAGATAACCACCATCAGGGATAATATTAAGTCCTCCACTGCCAACCAGTCCACTCTGCTACCTCAGTTTGTATATTCAGGTCCATCCTTCAGCCACTTGTCTCAGCTGCTAACATATTAACTATAGTTTCCAAAATCAGAACGACAAGTTGCTTGCTTGATCCTTATCCCCACAACCCTTTTCAAGTCAAGTATAGCCCACCAACTTCATTCACATCTGTCCTCAAACCACCTTTATGAGGTTTTCTAGTCTGGTTTCAGATTAAGGCACAGTACTGAAACTGCCCTAGTCAGAGTGACAAATGATCTCCTAATGTCTGCTGATTCTGGTTCCCCCAGTGTTCTTGTCCTCAATCAATCAAATTTTATCAATCAAATTTTATTTGTATAGCATATTTTACAGCAGTTGTCACAATACACTTTACAGACAACCCTGGCCTAAACCCCACAGGAGCAAGCCTAAGGCAACAGTGGCAAGGAAAAACTCCCTGTGGCAGATGGGAAGAAACCTTGGAAGGAACCAGGCTCAAGGGGGAAACCCATCCTCCTCTGGTCGGCTCAGGGTGCCGACTGGTGACCAACATGTCAGTCAGTTTTATAAGGTTTACGATGTGGCTCAGATGATGGGTGGGGCCGAGTGGCGGTGATGGGGAACAGCAGGTGGCGACAGATGTGGGCAGGGCGGAGGCAATGACGAAAGTGGGGCTGGACCACAGAGGTGGGGGAGACCAGACGACTCTCGATGCACTCTCGAGGGTTTGGGCAAGAGCCCCGCCAGCAGCGTGGGGAAGAGGGTAGAAACGGCAATTAGGGAATTTGCAATATAGCAGACAGTGGGTAAAGTGGCAGTAGTATGTATTGGGGGGACACCGCCAGGAGTAGTATATGGCTGCATGGCTACTAGGACAGGGATGGAGAGCCCATGCAGTCACGAGGGGTGGACAACCATACTCGCCTATCAAGAACCAGCCCATGTAAAGTCGGGTCACAGCTGATTGACAAGTGACAGTAAGGAAAGGATTGCCACCTACAAAGCTCTATGACTACAGGCTTCTCGCACCCTGTCTCCAGACTATAACTGATTATAAGCCTGAGCATAGAGGTGCGTTTTTAATCTAGATTTAAATATTGAGACTGAATCTGACTCTTTTATAAATTTTGGAAGCTGGTTCCACAGTAGTGGGGCCCTGTAGGAGAAAGCCCTACCACCTTTTAGGTTTTTGGAAATTCTTGGGACTACCAAGTAGCCTGCATCTTGGGATTGGAGTGACCTTGTGGGCTTATAAGGTAGGAGCAGGTTAGATATGTACACATGTGCACGTCCATGCAGAGCTTTAAAAGTCAGGAGCAAAACCTTGAAATCTATCCTATGCTTAATGGGTAGCCAGTGAAGCAACGCTAGTACTGGTGTAATGTGCTCACACTTCTTAGTTCTGGTCAAGATACGAGCAGCTGCATTCTGCACAAGCTGGAGACTCTTTAACGAGTTATTAGGGCAGCCAAGACGTAACAAATGCATGGATCAATTTTTCAGCATCCCCAACTGACAGGAAGTGTCTAATTTTAGCTATGTTGCGTAGCTGAAAGAAGGCAATTCAAATGTTTTTTATATGGGTGTCAAAAGATAGATCAGGATTAATGGTGACACCAAGGTCTTTAACGACCATATTAGGTTCAGCCAAACAACCATCACAGTTTAAGGTGAGAGTAGACCATTTCTCCCTTAATATTTTGGGACCTAAAACCAACATTTCAGTCTTATCTGAATTTAGGAGCAGAAAATTTGAAAGCATCCAAACCTTGATATCTAAAATATCTTGATATCTCTAACCGTGAAAGCGGCAGTGCTTCGCCAGGTTTCATTCAAATATAGATTTGAGTATCGTCCGCATAACAGTGGAACTCTACGCCATGTGCCCGGATAATATTGCCAAGCGGTAGCATATATAGCGAGAAGAGTACTGGTCCTAGTACTGATCCTTGAGGAATACCGTATTTCATTTTTGAGGAGCTGGACTCTTCTTCTTTTAATTTGACAAACTGTTTCCTGTCACATAGGTATGATCCAAACCATGCGAGTGCCTGTCCATGAAGTCCAACTCAGGCCTGGAGTCTGTCCAGTAGAATTCCATGAGGTCGAGGAGTACAAGAACCGACACAGAGTTACGGTCGGCTGACAGTAGTAAATCATTTGTAACCTTGATAAGTGCGGTTTCTGTGCTGTGGTGGGGTCTAAACCCTGATTAGAATACTTCAAGGATACCGTTAGAGCTAAGGTATGCACTTAGTTGCTTAGCAACAGTTTTCTCCAATAATTTTGATAGAAATGGAAGGTTTGAAATAGGTCTATAATTTTCCAATTTATCAGGTTCCAGGTTTGGTTTTTTCAATAATAGCATAATAACTGCCACTTTTAGTGACTCAGGTACGTATCCTGTGACTAGGATAACTCGACCATGCTAATGGGCGTAAAACAGTTTAGTACCGCTGTCTGTAAATCTTCCTTTTGTAACCAGGTGCGGGGCTGTTTATTAACATGAACAGGAATAGTGCATGATGGAGACAGTTTGGAAATTTGGTCTCTAATAGCCTCAATTTTCTGATCGAAAAAGTTCATAAAGTCAATGCTGCTAAGATTGGAGGGATAAGTTGAAAACTCTGATGATTGTTTTTTAGTTAATTTATCCACAGTACTAAATAGAAATTTTGGGTTATGTCTGTTTTGTTCAATTCGTTTTGAGAAAAAGGCAGATCTAGCAGAAGCAAGAGCTTGCTTATACTGAAGAAAGGTGTTTTTCCATGCAAGATGAAATACTTCTAGCTTTGTTGACTGCCATTTTCGCTCTAATTTTCTAGTAGACTGCTTCAGGGCCCGGGTGGTATCGTTGTACCATGGAGTGTGGTTTTTCCGACTAGGGTTTCTTTTTTTAAGGGGCGCAACAACATCAAGAGTGTTCCTGAGGGTAAGGGTTAGCTGGTTAGTCAATTGGTCCAGTGCAGCTTCATCAGCAGTTTCATCAGCCTTTTCTTCTGTGGAGAGGAATGACTCCGGAAGCATATTTATAAATTTTGGAATAACCTCAGGGTTTACTGATCGGCTGTAGTAATGTCTAGGCTCTGATACAGGAGGATTGGATGCCTTAATATTAAATGTAATGAGGAAATTATCTGATAGTATAGGGTTATGAGATGCGCGGTAAGATTTAATACTATGGGACAGAACTAAGTCTAAGGTATGGCCACGGTAGTGAGTAGGCTCACAAACATTCTGTACAAAACCAATGGAATCAATAATAGAGGCAAAATCTGTTCCTAGGGGGTCACCATTTTTATCCACATGTATGTTTAAATCACCAACAATTATTACATTACATTACAGGCATTTAGCAGACGCTCTTATCCAGAGTGACGTACAACAAGTGCATTAGTTCAAAGTGCAGAGGTGCAAAAGAAACACACTAGAGTGAAGTAAAGATCGTAGTGCCAGAAGTGACCACATAGATCAGGACTCCAAACCTGTAGGGTAACCTGTTCAGCAAACAAACAAACAATCCTGCCAAGTACAAACTAGCACTGAAATCACATTTGCCTAATCAGAATCAGACAAAAACAATCCTGTCAAATAAAAACTAACGTGATCGCATTAGCCTAACTAGGTACATTGAGCTAAACTATAGGCTAGGGAGTAGTGGGGAGAGGTGCAACCTGAAGAGATGAGTCTTTAGTCTGCGTTTGAAGGTAGTCAGATTCTCTGCTGTTCTGACCGCCACGGGGAGGTCATTCCACCAGCAAGGGGCCAGGACAGACAGCAGACGCGAGTGGGAAGTAGAGACACGAAGAGGGGGAGGTTGTCCATCACCACTCCGAGGTTTTTTGCGGTGGGTGATGATGACACCACGGTGTCCCCTAGGGAAATGGAAAAGTCAAGGAGGTTAGGATGGAGCAGGGATGAAGATCATCTCTGTCTTACCTGGGTTCAGCTTAAGATGGTGGTTATCCATCCAGCTCAGGATGTCCCTCAGGCAAGCAGAGATGCGAGCGGAGACCTGTGTGTACACAAAATCACTGATGACATAAGTGAGTGAGATTTCGGCAAGGCAGCCAAAAATTCACCCCCCCCCCCTTTACTTGACTGAATAGTATTTAACACATACCAGAATGACACTACTAGACCCTATTGTATAACCGGAGGAGGAATGGGGGCTGCGGGGGATAGATTTCGGCAGCGGGTAGACCTATAGATTTCGGCAAGACCTTGTGTTGAATGTATCCTTACCTGTGCTCTACACTCTGAAAAGCATTTGACAGTGTAGGTAACAGCATGGATTGTCCATCAACTGTACAGTATTTTTTCCAGCAGCAACATAATTTCTCCAGGTTGGTTTTTTCCCCAAGGCGTCAATCTCAAGCTAAATTGGAACATTTCCATAAACTTTTCTTGAGTGATGGTATAACAATAAAATTGAAATTGAATCAAATTTTCTTTGCATTTTTATTTGTATTTAACACACACACACACACACACACACACACCAGACAGACAACATTTCTCTACAGCAGAGAAAATGTGTCCATTTAAACTGTTTAAATAGAGTAATGCTTGTTCAGTTTAATCTCTACCTATGTAGTGTACGTGACGAGGTCTTCATCACTACAGACTGAGCATGTGCGAACAAGTAGGCTATAAAAAAAGTCAAGTTAAATTAGTAAACAACTGTGAATAATGTCATCCGAATAGGTTTTACATTGTATCTAGCTTTTTAAAAAGGATCCTGATATTTACAGAAACATTATTCTGTATAAAAAAGACAGGCAATTCCAGTCTGAGATGTCCAAAAGCGAAAAAAGCAATTTTCGGAAGAAAGCGAAGTCTTTCGAAATAGAAGGTAGGCTAATTCTCAGAAATTGATAAATAAATTGTAAAAATTAAGTTACATTGACATATTGAATTCAGCATCTTACTTCACATATTCTATACAAATCACATATTAATTTAGGTGAACGTTTTCTGTGCTTTATCCATTATATAGACCTAGGATCGGATATGTATGTGGGTCACTAAAAACGAATACGAATACGAATATGTTTTTTTTAATTTTTATGTATATGTCACAGAAGAGGAACTGTACTATGTGCAGAAGAAAGGCAGTGATGGGGCCATCAAGAGAAAGGTGGTATGTGGTGCTGACGAGGCCAACCTCATTTTCATTGACTTCCACGTAAGCAGCCAGGGGGCACACTGCGGACAGAAACGCACCAGAGATGCCATCACGAAGAGATTTTTCTGGCCTGGAATGACCATAGATATTGACACCTGGGTAATTATCCAAAAATGTAATCTTATGTAGCCCACTGAAGATTTTGACTTAACATTATTAGTCTTTCATTACAATGATATAAAAAAAAAAATTTCTCCAGATTAATGTTCTATTACATTCACAGTTAACATTAATTTGTGATCAAGTTTTCCTTGAATAAATTAACCCCCATGCGGAATGCCTAGGAGATATACAGGAGTAGTAGGTATTCGGAGTACAAATGTTTGGCAGTACTTCATATTTCACAAACATAAATTAAAAGAGAAACACAGGATGAAAAAAATTACACAAGATAAAGAAAATTGAGTGAATAAATTATGATCTACTCTCAGTCCCATGCTAACCACCATCAGCCCTCCCCTAAAATGGCTCACAGTAGTTCACAACTACCAATGCAAAACAGAAACACGTTAATGCTTTCTCATTCATTTATTAGACAGCACAGTAATACATAGGGTAATCACCTTCAAACATAGTTCCCAATTCAAACCACCTCCACGAGCTAGGCTCTATACAATGACTCACACATTGAAATTTCAGATGTAAGCCCTTTGTACCAACTCGATCCTACCATTAGTGCCAGACAGTTCAATCTGCATGAATGCATACATAAATGCAACATATATACATAGCATATGCCCCTATATAGACACCACATGTTTGTCAGAATGTCATGATTGTAATTGTGTAAATATGTACATGTAGATATATAGATATATACATTCAGTAGTATATACCCGCTAATTATAAAATAATGCACACGGCTTTCAAGTTAGCCAGAAAAAGTAGTAGCTCAAGTGTAGATGTAGATAGATAAGCATAAACTGTACATAAACATATTGTTTCATAAAAGCAGGTGGTAAAAAAACTTTTTTATATCTTGTTATGTTATAAGGTATGTGTACAATGCCAGGCCAGCCAAACCACTATTAAACAGGAGGTGGAGTACATCTCTATAAAGGTATGTCATGGTTTATTATTATGTTCATTAAGTACTAGCAGTATGTGGCAAACACGCCTGCCACAGGCCACCGAAGTGGCTTTCCTTGGGGCCCTCCAGCACAGAGACACAGGGAGATGATGTTCCAACAGTCCAGATTTATTTCACGAGGATTTGGCAAGATGGTAACAGCCAAAGTGAGCAGATGTAACCCAGTCATGACCGAAGCTTCCTGGTATGGGTGGGGATGGCAGATTTAACCTGTGCGCAGTGATTACCTCACTACGCACAGGTGCAGCCACTCCTGTTCCTGGGTCCAATTAGCCTGGCCAATTATCTAATTCTTAACCAATTATCCAATTGGCCAGGTCTAATTAGCTTGACTCAGGGCAGGTGTGGCTGCTTAAACCAGCCATCCCCACACCACACAGTATAACTAGAAATATAACTGGCGTTACCTGGGTTAAACAGATATGATAATGCACAGTGTAAATAGGGTCTTAGTTAAGTATAGCCTACACTCTCAGAAATAAAGGTATACAAGGGTACAAATTGTGTACTTAGAAGTACAAAACTGTACCCCATCAATAACTGTACCTCTAAAGGTACTAGTGACACGCAATTGTACCTTTCTAGGTACTGAATGGTACCTTTTTTCTGAGAGTGTATACGATGGTTGATTTATAAAAATCATACTTGATGAGTCAATGCATAGTAGTAAACTGAAACTAAACGATTTGTTTATCTTTCTGTAAGGCACCCCTTTGAGTTAATTCGCATGGATCTCATTGGGAAACTGCGCCATAGCAAAGGGGAATCAGTACATCTGTGTCATGATTGATTATATGACCAAATGGCCTCAGGCCATCAGCCTCATGAAGACCAAGACTGCTGCGGAGGTCACAGATTCTCAAAATCTTTTATCAGTTTGAGGCCCCAAAAAGAATCCCGACTGATCAGGGAAAATAATTTGTCAATGAGGTAATTTATGTCTTTGCAAAGTTCTTGATACAGAGCACATTATTATTGTCAGGGTTCTGTGTCTTCTCCCCTTGTTGTTCTCTGTTGGGCCGCCAGATGGCGGCACCCCTACTTTGTGTTCTGTTAATTGTTTCATTGTTTCCCATTACCCCATTATTAGTTTCCAATTGTCTCGTGTTTCCCCTCCCTCTCTGTGCTTAATTGTTCATCGTGCCCTCCTGTGTCTCGTCTGCGTCTGTCTATTTAAGTCTCCCCCTTCCCTCACTCAGGCGCTGGATCCTTTTGTTTCTGTACCTGTTTTTTGGTTTGTTACCTGTTTGCTACCTGCCTGCCTGCCTGCCTGCTTGTTTGTCGCCCGTTGCCTGTTGCTCTGTGCCCTACATGTTTTGGAAATTTTGTATTTTTGTTTTCCCTTGTTTTTGAGGATTTTCTTTGCCCTTGTTATCGCCGCCCAGCGAGGCGTTCTGCTCCCTTTGTTCCCTGTTCTGTTTATTAAAGTCTTTTGGTTTTCCCCATTTTGGACTTTTGGCATTTTTACTCTGCGCTTGGGTCCATTCCCGCTCCCCGCCTGACAATTATGGTCATATATAAGATATTTATCTATTGTGTGTGTGCATAAATTTCCATAAAATTCCACTTGATTTATGATTGTCTTCCACAATAAATTAATTAAATTAGATATAAGTTGTGATGTTACTTTTTAAGAAATGATCATGTAATTGAAACAAAACATGTTCACCTATCAAAAGGTCAATTATACACACAGATCAACAGGAATGTTTGCAAAATCCTGGGGATAAAAAGAAGCCTCTGTTCCCCCTACCACCCCCAGACCAATGGGCTGGTAGAAAGGATGAATGCGACAATACAGAGGTGAGAACAATGGCTTGTGGACTGCCCCATATGTTCATGTTTGTATTAGGGATCCTCCAAATCCAGGATAAGCTGTTGTATTCTCTACATTTTTGTATACATTGCTTGAATTGTCATGACTCATGTCATGTTGTAAAGACATACAATTCCACCTCCACACTATTATGGGGTGGATACCAACCAAGTTAACAAGATCACTAAATTCATCCATTAGTTTCAGTGATGTTGCAGTGTTACAGTAGTAACAGTATGGCATCTGTATTTTGTGGTTCTATGTTCATGGTTGGTAAACAGGTTGTATTAACTAACATGAACAAGCACACTGTTGAGCAATGCTATTGTAATGCATAAGCAAATTACTTGTGTATGTTATAGTATTCTTTACTCTGTCCAAGTAACCCTTACTGTTGAGAACAAAGAAACATTAAGATGTTCAATACTTTTCAGTCAAAATATCCTTGTTAAAGCAAAAGTCAATCCATTAGTTCTTTATTTTAATTAATTTTCAGAACGCTCAGCAAATTGGTCGCAAAAAAAAAAGATGAATGGGATGATCACTTGGATGCAGTGATGTTTGGTCTGAGAACCAAAAAACAAACAACAAAATACTCCCCATACTACCTAATGTTTGGGAGAGAAGCACGCTACCCTTCGGAGATCCCTGAGCAATACAGGGTTAGTGTACATGTTTAATATGCACATTCAGTATTATGAAAAAATGCTTGTTAATTCTGCACATTCATCATCGTATTTTCTCTTATCCTATTATTGATGCATTGATGAAAAAATAGATACTGTTACAGATAATGCTGGCATTTATTGAGCTTAAAACACTACATCCATACATTGATGGCAGTGTGGAAGACAATGTGGCAGAGGAGGATGCTACACAAATATCAAGAAACTCTCCAAAAGGCAAAAGAAAATGTAAGAAGGGTGCAGAAGCCACACAAAAACGATTGGCAAAATGTGTAAAATGTGCCCAGTTAGCTGTGGGTGACAAGGTGTAGCGACTGAATGTGCATGCACAACAATGAAAAGGAGGCAAACTGGAGCCTAATTATCTTGGCCCGTACACGATTCAAGCAACTGACGACAAAAATGCTGATCTGACGAATGACAGTGGTGTGCTCCTCCCTAAAATAAACACAGACCATCTGATTCCCTACAAAGAGGAGGTTCCACGCATTCCACATAAATTAAACACTCCATCACATGAAGCCACAACAGACAGGACTCCATCACCTGAAGCCACCACAGCCAGGACTCCATCACCTGAAGCCACCACTGCCAGGACTCCATCACCTGAAGCCACCACAGCCAGGACTCCATCACTTGAAGCCACAACAACCAGGACTCCATCACCTGAAGCCACCACCACGAGAGTGACACTCCCTGAAGTGGAAGAGACACATGTGGACGTGGAGGACACCACAGCACCCTTCAGGTCAAAGACTTTAATAGAGAAGTGTTAGTTTCAGTAGTCTCATGGTACTATGTTAAAATGAAGATGTAATGTCAACTTTCATCCTTTTTACATGTACTGTACATTTCCTATACTAACATTTCTGAATGTAGTGTGAAATGTTTACGAAGTAAAAGCCTTTTGCTATAGGTTGATGTTTACATTATTCTTTTTGTAAAAGGCAATGTGCTCTTGATTAACCTAGCTGATAAAATACAGATATTAATCATATTATGTTATATTTTACAGTTGTGAAACAGGTTTGGGCAGGGAAAACGGTGTATGTGCTCCAGTCTAAAATTGGGCTATACAAGATTTTTTTCCAGGACATAATGCGAACCCGCCAAATGGAGAGCTTGAGAGTGAGGTAACTCAGTAGTTGTCATTACTTGACAACATTATCTAATGTGTATCCATTGTTATGAATCAGAACACAAATATGTATTTATATGATGTGTCAATTCTAGAAGGATCCTATGTATTTGTTCATATACTTTTCAAAATGTCTTTTTTTGTCAACTTATTTCTTCAGGTCATCAATGCCTACCTAAACTTAATTGTAAAGAAGTACAACACAGAGGAAAAAGAAGCAAAAGCACAGTACATTGACACTTATGCAATGACAAATACATGGAACCGGAAGGCATTTAAGCTTCGGGCTGGTAATACATTTTCTTTTATGTAATACTTAGTGCGTAGATTTTTGACACAATGTACATACATTTTAAAGTATAGTTACATTTTATTTCTGTTATTTTTGAAATCCAGATTGACCCACAACAGTTCCAAATTATCTTGAGCATTATCAATGACAAGGGGCACTGGATACTGACACACCACTGACCACCCAACCAGGCTTGATAATATTATGCACTTTATGTTTTTACAAAAATGTATTTTATGTTTTTACTGTATTCTATGTTTTTACTTGTATTCTATGTTTTTTACTGCATTTTATGTTTTTACTTGTATTCTATGTTTTTACTTTTTATTATATGTTGTATTTAATTGCCTTGGTACTGTTTTCACTGCTGCACAACCAATTGCCCCACTGGGGACAAATAAAGTTCTACTTGACTTGACTTGACTTGACGTGAGAAGAACTAAGGCAACACATTGAAATATTGTATCTTTAACATGTATAGAATATTGTTGTTTTGCCATTTAAGCTGCCAGCATGTCATATTACCTTAATTTAGTATCTAAATGGAAATTACTGATATAGTAACAAAGGGTGCAGACATAGTGTTGAAACACAATATACAACATAAGATTCAAAAGGTCATAATGTACAAGATATAGAAGGTCTTATTGACTGCTTTGGGTTACAAGAAAAGTATTTGGTTCTAGAACGTATTGTTTAGTTTGTATGTGGTGGAAACATCTTAACTTTAATTATTCAATAACATTTTTTAAGGCCATGTTTCCATCTGAGAAGAGGGCACTCTTTTTGGACTCACTTGGGGAGTCTCAAAAAAATGTGAGAAGGTGCCAGGAGGTGACAAGGTTGTTATTGTTTTGAAATAATATATTAACTATTATATTATATTGAATATATTATTCTTAAAGATTATATTGGTGACTTTGAAAGGCATTGGCAAATATGCTATCAATGATTTACATTCATTCAGAGCATTCATGAGACAAAAAGGGTGCAACGTCTCTAGATGGGCTTGCAGATCCGTCCCACACCCACTTCAAAAAGATGGGACTTCATGTGGAGTTGTTGCCTTGAAAGTAAGTATGGTTTACAGTGGTGGCTGAAGGGAGGGGGAGAGGGGAGGGGGGGTTGGGAGTTGTTGCCGAGCAGGGGTGGGGTGGGTGGGGGGTGGTGGCGGAATCGTTGTTGAGCACTAATTTCATCTGTTATTAGTGGGAGGCCACTCCTGATTAGTGGGTGGGCCACCCATTTATGGCTATGGTAAGGGAAACACTGTTGTCCAGGACATGGATGTACTCAAATTCAAAAATATCATGTTATTTAAACTGACATAGGGTACAGAACTAGTTCTGAAGAACGCGAGGTGCAAAGACAGGTTTCAGTTTCAAATTCTGATGTATATGATATAGTATTAATGATTATGTTACATTATTTTTGCTATAACTGGGTTTATTTAAATCAAATCTTTATTTTAATTAATGATACCCAATTGGTATATAAACATGAACTGGACATCACTTGTGAGTGTTATTATATGCATCTCTGTAGTGTTTTTAGCGACCTCTGAGTTGTGCTGTTGCAAAAAAAATACACTTTCAGACTTCTGGACAGAAATGTTAGTTCAGAATTATGTTTGTTCTTGTACAAGGAGGAGCATTGCTCTGAAGAGCCAAAGCGAAAGGGCAGAAGTCCTTGCATGATCATATATTCATTTTAATGCATCATAGCTTTAATCAGTGTTGCAGGCCTAAGGGCCAGAGTGTTAGATAGAACATTCTAGATGTTGACAGTACATTGGTACATCTTATCCTTGAACAGAGAAATAGTCGGACCTGTTGCATTTCAACTTAGGCTATGCATTTGGCTACAATACAATGTGGAAGTAGACAAAGGGATTTTGGAAATCAATTATACACAAGTACAATCATCTTATCTTAAAATGATTTTCACCTTCAGTGGATACATGATTCTTTACTTTGGCAATGGTTATTATGGTCATTGTGCTCGCTCCACATAACATTTTCAACCAGAAAGAGACAGAACAGAGTGCAGCATGAAACCCTATTTTTATTTTCAGTTTGCTGAGGACATATTACATGACCGAACCATTGAGTTGACAACTCAGCCAAGGCCATGGCAGATCACAGGTGGGGAATAGCCACTACCCTCCTGGAAAACACTGGTAAGCTTATGTTAATGTTCTGATTTTTGGTAACAAAACATTATGCGGTTTCTGTTTTACTGCAATTAAACAACCTTTTGAATGATTAATGATTCTGAACAAGTAGGGTCCAATAGATAATTAATTTTGTGTTAAATATAAACAATCTTTCATAACTAAGGTAATGATGTAATTCAAAACCCAAGTATATAAAACAATCTGTTATTAGTATTCCCCTAAGTGGAAAATGAGTGGAGGATAAAGGTAATTTGTGTTTTGTTGTTTTGCTAGAGGTCCTTACAAATCGGTGTCACTTTTGTGGAGAAGAGGAAAGTGATGACCCAAAATGGGTAATTTCTATAACTTCATACATTTTGAATGTTTAATTTTCTTGAATCACTACTAGTTGTTCTATTATTAGCAGTAGTCGTTTTTGGTGTGGTAATAGTTGTGGTAATAGTAGAAGTAGTAGCATTAGATGCAGTAATGGTAGTAACAGCAGTGATGTACAGTGGCACCAATGGCGGCAGCAGAAATACCAGGCGTTGAAGTGCCGTTGTAAAAGTTAATTATTTGGCCATCATTAATGATATTCTAGATTTTTTGTTTATTAATTCATTGTTTTTCATTAGATTAATTGTTTTTCATTTCTTTGAATCTCTTAGTAACAAACCCCAGATTGGCTGTGACAAGTGCTATCGGTGGTATCACCAGGTTTGTGCACAATGGACAGAATTGGAGGGGAGCTATGTTTGTCCTGCCTGCAAATAAATGCAAAAGTGTGCTACGCCACCGCGGACCTCTCAGGCCTCAAATGAACAAATCTACATGGACACTGGAAGGGTGCAGCAATGTCCCTTACTGCTACCCATTGTTGTTGTTGTTTTTTTGTTTGTAAATATTGTAAATAGTTTTAACTATTATTGTTAAGATCGTGCACACAAATTTGCCAACTTAATTTAATTAATGTTATTAAAAAATCATATCAGGTCACTTTTGCAAAGTGTTTCCTTTGCTCATTTTTCAATAATTGGCTTAAAAGCATTGCATTAACTACCACAAAAACATAGACACAAACTACATCTATAGTGTTATGTTTTATATTTTTAATTAACACTCAGTTAATAATTTCTTTAAAATGTGACAAATAATATGTAAAAAGCGAAAGCAATGTAACAACAGAACAATCAATGTGTCTGTGTGTGTTTATTGACACAAAGTACTGATCTGACCCCCCGCCCCCAACCCACCCTCTGTTATGAATATCAGCAAATGCTTTCACAATGTGTGAACTCTCTCGGCCAACAGGGGGTGCGGGTGACGGAATTCAAGAAGAACCAGTTCAGTGAGTCTGAGGTAGAGGTTAACAAAAATCACTTTAATGGTCGTAAGGAGTGGGGGTAGGGGTAGGGGGAGCCAAAAACAACTAAAGAGTCTTCCCGGTTGGGGTATCGGTGCTCCACTCCAGGTATTCAAACCTCCTTCGTCTCAGGTAGAGAGCCGCCAGGCGTAGCTCAGTAGGAAGCCCCAGCAACTCTGCCATTCCTGTGTTTGTGCTGGTCTAAAAAGCCTGCGTGTTCATCAGTGCAAGCAGCTTCAGGTGGGCGGCGGCAGCCAATCCGTCAAGCAGCTTCAGGTGTGCTGCAGAGTGGAAAATTCCACCTACCTTCCCTCTGCTGCAGCCCTGTCCATGGTGCTGCCCGGTGTCACCTCAGTTTGTCTGCCTGGTGCTGTCCAGGGTCCTGAATGTTTCCAGACTGTGGTTTGGCAGGTAACGCCCACTCACGACTTTTCCTAGCGGCCGCCGGTGTCGATGGGCTCGGCCGTCCTGGTGGTCTCGTGGGGAGCACCGATAAGGAATCGGGGCGCCACAAATGATAATGTAGAGGCCTAAAAGTGTCAACACAGTCATTCTGGTGTGTGCAAGCCTGCCGAAAATTGACTCCCCCCCATATCTTGGGATTAAAGTGTTTCACACACCAGAATGACTGTGGTGACACTTCTTGTTACAGATGGTTCCCCAACGGAGGCTTGAACCCAAGTCTCCTGGCTGGGAGTCCTGTACACTAACCACCAACCCACTTGACTAGGAGCATGGACCAAGAGCAGAGGGGGCTTGGCAAACAAAGTAGACTTTTCAAAAGAAAAGTTTTAATGTAGGCTTCTTTTCCAGAAATACAGGCTTAAGACTTAACTCAAGACTAAGCAATGAACACAACAGGGGGAACTAATATAGGGAAGAACACAGGTGCAAAGAATCACAAATCAACACAGGTGAAAGCAATAAGTCAACAGAACACAAAATACGATGACGATGGTGACCCGTGGAGGAAGCAGCAGCCAATGATTATGTTGCCCTCTGGCGACCAGGTGAGGAAGTGGCAGCCACCCTGCTTACAGGACCCCCCCTGCTAGGAATGGCTCCAGACATTCCCTCGGGGCAGCCAGAGTGGCGATGGTTGAAAACCCGGATCAGGTCACAATCCAGGATGTTCCGGGCAGGAACCCAGGATCGTTCCTCTGGCCCATACCCCTGCCAGTCCACCAAGTACTGGAGACGACCACAAACCCGGCGGGAGTCTAGCAGTCGGCGGACAGTGTATGCTGGTTGACCGTCAATGATGCGGGGAGCAGGAGGTGACCTGGTGGCTGGAGACAGGGGACTGCAGACCACGGGCTTGAGGCGGGAGACATGAAAGGTGGGGTGAACATGCATATTACGAGGCAACTGGAGGCGGTAGGTAACTGGATTGACCTTCTGGAGAATCTTAACACTCTGGGGTCTAAGGGTAAAATGAGGCACACCGGTGATTGTGCGATGCTCTGACATTTGTGTAAATTTCATCAACTTTATATACAGTGATTCCAAAGTGTTTCATATCTTTGTTTTCAGCACAAACTCAGCTACAACAATATGGCAGCAGTAAGTAGGTCATAATAATGTGTGGATTGTAAACTGCTCTAAAAATACACAAACTGTAAACAGTAGTTTGAACATGCACAGGAATGTTGTAATAAAACACACTAAACAATTGTGAATAAGACTTTTGGTCACTGAAATGTGTTCTTCAAGGTCTTGGGTATCAAAAGATGACAAAATATTTTAGCAAAAATATTTTTAGCAATAAAATAAATTGCTAAAAGTTAGTGTTGTGACTACTATTTTTCAACAACAGGTGAGAATGGGAGGGCAAATGGCCTTTCTGTAATGAATATGCATTGGGTAGGCTAAGTAGGCTATTCACACCTGGCCGCATGCCTCCTCACCACTAAGACAAAGACTCAGTGAGCCATCCATTTAGAAGACAGAAACAAAGGCAACTTTTGATTTTAGAACATTTATTGAAGTAAACTGCATGGAAGATGAGAGGAGACTGGTGTACTCTTGCAACGTCTGCCTGGCCTCTTAGCTAGTGGTGAACTAGGCCGTGTTTCCTGATCAACATCTCTGCAAATATAATAAAAACAAAATTGTTAGGAAATGTGAAATCAAATCAAACTTTATTTATATAGCACATTTCCTTCAACAGGTGAAAATTAAATGTGCTTTACAAAAAAGGGACAAACCACTAACTAATGAAAACAATTTATGAAATGTGACATATACAAACAAAGAACCAAACAAACACAACCAGACGCAGAGAGGTAGCCTATAATTTTGAGAAGCAATGGTTAGAATCATTCGTAGTGTGGGAATTTACAAGCGCGCATATTAGTGAATATTCCTACAAACACACAGAGAATGTAATACAGCACACATTTACAAATAATGCAAGCTATCAACGAAAAAACATTAGCTTAACTAAATAAACACTGATATTCCAATTAAACTACAACTCATCAATAACAATGCCTCAATCTGAACTAGGCTAGGTCTGTTTAGCTAAGTGGTTATTTTATTGCTATTTCCCGAACTTACTTAGAGTATGCTAATATCGATTGTGCAAGGACATCAGTTTTAGAATCCTAGCCACGCCACTACACGCCAGGCATGAGCTATTTATTACGAATATGATCGAAAAACATACAGTCTACCTGATACTTCTAACACAACCAGACGCAGAGAGCCTAGCCTATAATTTTGAGATGCAATAGTTCAAATCGTTCGTAGTGTGGGAATTTACAAACGCGCACACTGCTGGATATTCCTACAAACACACAGATACGTTGCAATACAGTACACATATTTACCAATATGATCATAAGAAATATACTTAGGCATGAAGTTGATCCTCAGTTCGCTGTTCGAAATGACACCGCTCTTCATCAGTGTCGGCTTCCGGACGGACCATTTTCCAAAATTAAACGAAATGTTCACCTCAAAAGAAGTGAATTAGGCGACACTCTGTGACATTCTTTCCCGCTTTCGCATACTTGGCATTTCTCACATGGATCTCGCATCGCCCCTCCTTTAGTCTCCTTCTATGGAGAGTAATTATAATGTTGTTAACATGTGAATGCGAATTGGGCGGACTTCCTGCTGAGCGAAATTCACATAGTAATGAATAAAGTTTAGCGAAGCATACATGATCTAATTAATCAAATTTGGAACATTTAAAACAATTCATATTATTTGCCAATGGGCGCATTGGAAAGTCGCGATTCTAAGGTTTCTGTCAAGCTGGGAGAGTTGGTTGGAAGCTTCTCAACCACTGACCGAATGGTCAAACACCCTTTTCATCTCCATGGTGAAGAGGGAGGCATCCGCACAGACTGGAGACTGCTGCTCCCAAAGAGCTGTGGCCCAGGTGAGGGCTTTACCAGTGAGGAGGGAGATGATATACGCCACCTTACTGCGGTCAGTGGGAAACTTGGCAGCTTGAAGTTCGAAGGCCAGGGAGCATTGGATCAGAAACCCCCAGCACCTCCCTGGATTCCCATCATATCGCTCTGGAGATGGCAGGCGGAGAGCACTGCCCTGGGACGACGGGGCAGGAGCTGGAACCAGAAAGGCAGATTGTGACTCGGGAGCAGCAAGGGATTCTTGATAGGAGGTTGCTGTTTTTGCTGACTCAGCCGGAAGGCATCGGTGAGGGACTGCACGTTGGAGAGGATCAGCTGGGGCATCTGTTCATGTCTCCCCACTGTGGCTCCTTGGCTCACCAGCGCTGTTTGCAGCTGTTCACACTCTGCTGGGTCCATGTTTGGCTTAGTCTTGCTGTTACGGGTGGTTCCCCGATGGAGGCTTGAATCCGGGTCTCCTGGCTGGGAGTCCTGTACACTAACCACCAACCCACTTCACTAGGAGCGTGGACCCAAGAGCATGACGATGACGATGTCGCCCTCTGGCAACTCGTGGAGGAAGCGGTAGCTTACACTTCTAGGCCTCTACATTATACTTTTAAAAGCATTTGCTGATATTCATAACAGAGGGCAAGTTGGGGGGAGTCAGATTTCGGCAAGCCTGCCCGAAAAATGACACCCCCCCCCCCCCTGCATCTTGAGATTAAAGTGTTTCACACACACCAGAATGACTGTGGTGACACTTCTAGGCCCCTACATTATCATTTTAAAAGCATTTGCTGATATTCATAACAGAGGGCAAGTTAGGGGGGAGGGGGATTCAGATTTCGGCAAGCCTGCCGAAAAATGACTCCCCCTCATATCTTGGGATTAAAGTGTTTCACACAGCAGAATGACTATGTTGACACTTCTAGGCCTCTACATTATCATTTTAAAAGCATTTGCTGATATTCATAAGTGGGTGGGTTGGGGGGGGGGAGTCAGATAGGTGCGGGGGGGATTCAGATTTTGGAAAGGCCACGTGATGACTGTATCCTGTATCCTTACCTGGATCTGTGCTATATACTCTGACAAGCATTTGACAACGTAGGTAACAGCATGGATTGTCCATCAACTGTACAGAAATTGTCCAGCAGCAACAAAATTTGTCCAGGTTTTTTTCCACAAGGTGTCAATCTCAAGATAAATTTTCATATTTCCATAAACTTTTAAATTTTTTTCCCCCCAGGATATGTGTCAGTACATACTAGGGTTGAGCCGAATACTTGGATGAAACGGGTATCCGGTACGGGTAATGTACTTTTTACGAGCACGAGTACCATCCGAGTAAAATGTGTCAATATCCGTACTCGTGATGAAAGAAAATCCTCATTGGGTAGTTTGTCCAGTGTCCACATCGTTCCGTGATAGGCCAGCCACACACAGAGCTCCTCTTCTACTGCTGCGCCACACAACATAATCTTGCCATCGTCACAGCCACTCTGTCCACTGGGATCCATTATCTATTGTCATATATTCTCAATAAAATAAAGTTTGCAATTCTCCGATTCGGCTCAACACATTATTCTCACCATAGCTAAACACACATTTACTGGACATTCACACGTAAGCAGATATTACTGATTACAAGCGGACATTTCCAGCTTGCTACAGTGGGGCTAACTAGCCACTTAACTAGCTGCTACAGTGGGGCTAACTAGCCAGTTAGCTAGCGACTACATGCATGTACTTGTATTTCCTAACATTTAGCAATCTCATACACACACTCTACTAGCATCATTGACATACTAGCATTCTTATACATCCACTGTACTAATGCAATATCACTTTTGTGCACATTTAGATGTCGTCGCTCACCTGAAATCACAAGACATATAGTACATCGTGGTTAGCCAACTGAAACCTGGCGCGCTCTCTACTATTGTCTTCACACCTCTTTTACTGCTACCACAGAGTGAATTTGATAAGAAAATGTTTGGTTACGCTGACCTATAAACCGCTATTCCAAAAGCCAAATTAGACGTTATACATTGTTAGAAAGCTTATACTATCACCTCCTGAATTAATGAATTGTGAATCAAGCCAGTTCGTACTAAAAAGGGCAAAAACGCCATAAACGACACGTGCGGTATTACCCACAGCTATTTTGGAAGGTACCCAAGCATCACAAATGCTATATTTCACAAACGGATTGTCCAAGACAATATATGACCACTCAGTCTCAAAAGGGACATCTCTACGCATAGAACCAATGGTAAGGTTATGTATTTATTGCCAAATATTGACTGTAGAATGACATGGTATCATTTTTTAAAACTTTGTCTCGTTTATTTCGTTATTCAGTGAGCAGCGTTTTCACTGCTGTGTTGGCTGCATATCTTAGGGCTATTGTCGGGTTTATCTTGTTGCTATGACGGAATACGATTTTTGAGTGGTGAAAGAATATTTTTATGAATGCCCAGATAGACAAAACTGTCCATTATGTCATGGGTGGGGGGTGTAGTTGCAGATGAGACTGCAGGGAGGGGGTGCGTGTGAAATGAACGACGTGGCGCTGCGAAACTCCGTATTCGGCATAGTCATGTATGTTCTACTAATGAAACGAAAACAAAGCGTTTCAGTTTTTAACTCATACTTTGGTTGCAGTAGCACTGAAAGTCTGAGTTCAGAAATCTCGGCACGCCGGCATGCCAACCACTAGGGGCTTTGCACTAAGAGGTTAAAATACCAACTTCCGGCTATGCCCTGTCCATTTACGGTTTAAGCTCCGCTCATTCCGAGTATGGATACGGATACAGATAATTTTGTTGGTTGAACAGATACAGATAATGGCTCATCCCTAGTACACACACACACACACACACACACACACACACCTCCCTTTTTCTTCCCCCGTCATACTGTATAAGCCCCCCCCCCAAAAAAAAAGAAAGAAAAAATGCATTGCAAGGAGAGCAGAGGTTATTTGTTGAGTTTACTTTGACTTGTATGCTTGCGTATACATCAACCCTTGCAATAAATGTAGGCTAGAAAGACAAGGACCATGGTTATTGAAAGAAAAGCATACATAGGACCTAATGCTGCTCTGGATACAGGTAGCCTATATCGTGGGTGTTCCTATGACTTGTATTCCGAGTGCTTACAGCTTTGAAACTCCCTTTATTTCGTTTTACAATGTCAAAGCCTTTTAAAGGCTAATCATAACTTCCCCGCATTTCTGTCCGCTTTATCCTGTAATAATTTAGATCGTGGGAGAGCAGAAAATGAAGAATGGTTGCTAAATATGGTCTCAGAATGAAACATGTCTAACAAAGAATGTAACGTATTAGCCTACATGCTGATAGAGTGTATGCGTGTGCACACGAGGGGGAGTGAAATTTTGGCAGGGAGTCAAATCTCGGCACAACACCTGGAACGGTCAGCTACACAAATTCTACACACTGCACCTTTAACTTGAATCAAACACTTGGGGAACCTATGAAGTCCACCATGATGGATTTTTCTGCAGATTGAAAATTTGGCAAAAACTATAAAAAGTTTCTTCTAATAAACCGTAGTCCGATTAAGCCGAAATTGCACATGTACATGTATGGTGCATGTTTCCCTATAGGGTGTTAACTGCTAACGCCGGGCACCCACCGCACGCGTAGCGGTGCGTAAGCAGCACGGCGAAGCAGCACGGCGCGGCGCGTATTGTGTCTACACTGGTTCCGTTTGTGTTGTGCAAAGGCTTGCTTAAAGCTCTATATTCCTAGTAGCTCTCGCAGTCTGCAGTGGGATTACATTGTGTATTTCACGTTTGTTCACGACTGTTGATTATGGGTCAAGTGAATACCTTTTTCAGTTTGTTAATTTGGTAATTCTTTACAGCGTTTACTTTCTCACGTATTTACATGAGTTAACAAAATATTACCATAAGCTCAACGTAGCCTACATAATAATCAATCTCAAACTGTATTAATTTATTTGCTTGGTTAATAAGCATGAAAACTTTATGAAGAATATGTAATGATCATAATAATAATAAATAATCCATAATCAACCATTAGGAATTCCCATGTCGTCTTGTTATTCACGTCAAAACATTTATATGATCAGATTTAGTAAAATCAGTTAATCCTCAAAAAGATAGCGTAACAGTTTAAACTTGAAGGGATATGAACACCACAACGCCATGAACACCGGAAACTTTGAAGTACAAGTGCAATAAAGGCTTGCTTACAACTTCATTTATAAAATAGGTGCATTTTCATCGGCAAGACCACTAAATCTGATTTTTTAAAGCTCTGTGGATTATCTGATTTTTATTAACAAGCCCCTTTTGAAAGCACGGCAAACGAAGACATCGGAAAAGTCAAATAGGCTGAGCAATGGTTGGTTAAAAACTACCTTCCAATACTCGAGCTAACAAACCGCTGCTCGGTGCATTCACTTCTACATCATTCAATAGGCTACGTCTTTCTGTGATGTATTTTCAAATTTACCCCACCCCCTCCGCATTTTTCCCAGGTTCCAGTTTTTTGTTTTTCTTCCCCCTGCAAGGACAATACAAAAACGAAAAGGCTTGTATTTTTTAGCTGCTTATAAAATATATGGTAGGGAACTAGGGACACACCCCCAATAGCCAAATATAAGGATGAAATATAAATCAGAGCATGTATACCTAGCATTTTAGAGCATATTTCTGTGTATAAACAGGTCATCATGACGCGCGACAAGCCGAAAAATAGAACAGAAGCGAAAAACTACGCTTCAGTTCGCTTGTGTCGCACGAGTTTCGCAGCTGGTTCGCGACGCGTTCGCATCTGGTGTAGAGGACGTCGCCCGCTGCCGTTGTAATAACAGTACTTCAACTATGCTTCAGTTACACGCGTAGTGTGCTCGCGGTCGCTACGCGTGCGGTGGGTGTCCGGCTTAAGAGATCCATTCCAAGATGGCGGAGAAATGGTATTGGCCACAAATTTCAAGTGCTAATATCTTTTTACAACAATAATCTATGGACTTGAAACGGACTGGGCATAAAGAGGGCACTACCATGTTGCACCATCTCGGCGCAGTTGCAGATATCTCAAAAAACAAGGAAATTACAGGCATTTGAATTTTTGGTGGGAAGCTATTGCTAATATAACAAATTTCAAGTGCTTATAACTTTTTACAAAAATAATTTAGGGACTTGAAATGGACTGGGCATGAAGAGGACACTACCATTTTGTACCATGTTGGCGCAGTTACAGATATCTCAAAAAACAAGGAAATTACAGGCATTTGAAATTTTGGCGGGAAGCTAATGCTAATGCTAATACATCACTTTAAAACTCATCTTCCCATGAACGCTTTACCTGAACGCTTTACCGTCACCATCGCACACGTGTACTCTTGGTTATTCTCTCCATCAAGGGTGACAAGAACAAGTCGTTTCGTTAAAAATTGCATGATTTGTGGCGTGACAAAGTTAGCACTTTATGCTAATGCACATTCATGAGGGCAAGCTTGAGACAGTCATCACCAGACTATGACCGGTTCAGCTTAACGCAGCACTACCAATGATGATCCAGTGACAGCACTAACCCACTAGCCCAGTCCACCAGAAACTCCATAGCTATGCCCGCCACCCACTCCTGGCCCTCAAATATAGGAGAGACTAAAAAGATACGTTTTGAACCTAGCTTTAAATAAGGTGATAGTGTCTCTGCCCTGAACATGGGCAGGCAACTTGTTCCACAGGAGGGGAGCACGATAGGAGAAGGCTCTACCACCTATGATACTTTTAGCTATTCTAGGAATAACAAGGACGCCTGCACCCTGCGAACGAAGCGTTCATGACGGAATATAAGGAATAAGTAAATCATTTAAGTACAAAGGGGCAAGCCCATGTAAGGCTTTAAAGGTGAGAAGTAGTATCTTATAGTCTATTCGGAATTTAACTGGCAACCACTGAAGCGATGCTAACACTGAGCTGACGTGTTCAAATCTTCTTGTTCTAGTGAGAATACAAGCTGCTGCATTTTTATTTAGCTGGAGCCCTTTCAGAGAGGAATTTGCACATCTAGACAAAAGAGCATTGCAGTAATCTAATCTTGAAGTAACAAAAGCATGAACTGGCTTTTCTACATCATGTAAGGACGATATTTTCTGAATTTTAGAGATATTTCTCAAGTGATATAAAGCAACCCTAGAGATGTTTTTAATATGTATATCAAATGCAAGATCTGGAACAAAGGTAACACCAAGATCTTTGATTACAGCACTTGAAGTAATGGAGATTCCATCAATGTTAAGCATATAGTCAGATAGTTTGCATCTCAGGGACTTGGGCCCCACTACCATTATCTCGGTCTTATCGGAGTGAAAGAACTCTTCCTTGGAAGAAGACATTTGAAAGAACTCCAAAAGACCTCAGTGTGGAGTTTGGCATGGTAGACACCGCCTAGGGTCATTTTTCAATAAAGAGAAGAAACAGATGAACTTCATGTGGGTCTCATTAACCTTGGTGATATATCTTAGTTTAGCCCAATGATATATTTAAAATAAAATAAAATGATTCTCATTATTTTCTGTTGTTCAGTTTCCAGGAAGAGAGTTTATGCTTTAGGCCAGTGGTACCAGGGACCCACTGGGACAAAATATAGGTCCTACTGTAATTGTGTGGTTAAACAAATTTAAACATATGGCTTGTTGCCATTTGCAATCACATTTGCAGTCCATTACTTTTCACAGATGGTTTTTGGTAGGTTTTCACTCTCTCTGCAAATAGTACCCCACTGATTTCACCAGTAAGTTTGTAATTAAATAAAAAATGTTACCAATTTACATTGGAATGAATTGCCATATAGTACATTTAGCACAATAAATGAAAGTAAAGGCTCATCTGACTGAACACTGAATATTTATTTTTGAAAGTGTGAATCATGTTGATAGATTAGAATTTATTAGAGGTCTGTCACTATATATTATAATATGCAACATAATTTCTCTGCAGACCAACAATATAAATTCTCAAACATTAGCCCAGAAAATGAACTAATATTCATATGTGATGAAGTAGTGCATAGGGAATAGCAGCATCACTGATTGAAACAGATTACAGAGGAAGCAAATTTAGATACAGCATATGTCTAGATACAGTATATACTGTATGTATCTGCATGCAGCACCTACAATTGCAAATTTCACAGCTAATTAGATAGACATTGAGAACACTGGGACAAATGTAGTGTGAGGAGAAACAGACTGAGGTAAATAGAACCACTGCAGGTAATACCTACATGCGGGTATCAGCATTACATTATCACTGTGTTAGAGGCACTTCTGTTACATTGGCTCTGTTGTGCTGGGTGTGATGATGATAACTTGCAATCTGTGTACACTTGACGATAAAAAACTGAAGAAAGGTGGGAGTGGTTATATGAAATCTCACAGGAACTGCTATGCTTTCTTTAAGAGCGCAAATTTTTCATCACTGCAAACATACTGTCAATAAAGAGCTGTTAATTGAACAGGACCATAAGCCTGTACAGATCTCCCATTTTCATACTTTCACTGACTGACATTTAAATATGCAGTGGTAGACCATCTCTCAATAACAAGTGGTAGACAAAAACCACACACACGTGCGCTCGCACACACACTGAAACTGTCACAAAATTTTGAGAACCAGAAGACAAAGGCCATGTACAGTACACAAACCACTACGCACACTCACACACATATATTTACACTGAACAAAAATATAAATGCAACACTTATAAATTTTGAAGATTTTATTGAGTTCATAGGTAATAAATGTAAATCAGTCAACTGAAATAGATTCATTAAGCAGTTATCTATTGATTTCATGTGATTGGGGATACAGATATGCATTTGTTAGTCACAGATTCCCCCTGAAATATGAACCATGAAATGAACAGAATACCGTACAGTATCTTGTGTGACCACCATTTGCCTCATGCAACGCAACACATCTCCTTTGCATTGAATTGATCAAATTGTTGATTGTAGTCTGTGGAATATTGTCCCACTCCTCTTCAATAGCTGTACGAAGTTGTTGGATGTTGGTGGGAACTGGAACACGCTCTCGTATGCCCCGGTCCAGAGCATCCCAAACATGCTCAATGGGTGACATGTCTGGTGAGTATGCAGGCCATGGAAGAACTGGGACATTTTCAGCTTCGAGGAATTGTGTACAGATCCTTGCAACATGGGGCCATGCATTGTCATGCTGAAACATGAGGTGATGGTGGTGGATGAATGACACAGCAATGGGCCTCAAGATCTCATCACGATATCTCTGTGCATTCAAATTGCCATGGATAAAATGCACTTGAGTTCTCTGCCCATAGGATATGCCTGCCCATACCAACACCCCACCACCATGGGCCACTCTGTTTACAACGTCGACATCAGCAAACCGCTCACCCACCTGACGCCATACAGGCTGCCTGTCATCTGCCCTGCACACCTGAAACCGTGATTCATCAGTGAAGAGGACCGTTCTCCAGCGCAGGGCCCATTGAAGGTGAGTTCTTGCCCACTCACATTGATTGTGAAGCTGAACTGCAGACAAATCAAGACCCCGGTGAGGACATTGAGCACGCAGATGAAAAATAAAAGTGTTGCGTTTATATTTTTGTTCAGCGTATATACATGCAACAGCATATCTACACACACACACACATACACACAGACATACATGACTAATACACACATACATACCACACACACACACACACACACACACACACACAGATTGCCTCTGTGCATTGATGCTGTAGTTGGTTGGTGTTGCCCCCTACTGGTGGGAGAATATCTGCTTGTTTGTGAGAACTGTAACTGTTGCATCAGTGACTAAAGGGGCTGGCTGTCTAGCACACTCTCGCTCATCTGAGAAGCTCACTTAGCATTGCAGACTGCTGGGCTGAGCTGACTTTGGCATGTTAGCTGTGTGAACCACACTGTGTGCTGTGGTTGGTTGCAGTATGAGCACTGTAACCAGTGGGGGCTGGTGATAAAAAATTTTGGGGGGGACAAACAAACTGATACAGCACTTCATAACTCAGTAAAAAATAAAAAATAAACAAATCTAAAAACAACACAACACACATTTTGCCCTCCTTAATAATATTACATTACATTACAGGCATTTAGCAGACGCTCTTATCCAGAGCGACTTACACAACTTTTTTTACATAGCATTTTACATTGTATCCATTTATACAGCTGGATATATACTGAAGCAATTTCGGTTAAGTACCTTGCTCAAGGGTACAACGGCAGTGTCCTACCTGGGAATCGAACCTGCGACCTTTCGGTTACAAGTCTAGTTCCTTACCCACTGTGCTACACTCCGTCCTATATATAATACATAATATAAAATAATATGTAGAGATGACAAAATGCCAATTTCACCTACATCACTTAAAGTTACCAAAAGGCAACAGCTCTGTTTCTAAATATGGAACTACTAAAGTCATTTTTACTGTTACTGTTACATTCTATGAAGTCATAAAAAGAATAGGAAAATATTAGCTAACTCCAAGGTCATTTATAGAGCATTCTGCTGCTATCTGTTGGACAAAATGTCAATGTGAATGCTGAAGATTAAGGGAGGCAACAAAATTCATCAACCCACGGAATATCCCGGGATTATCGGGATTATCAAATCGATTATCTGTCATCATGGCCACACAAAGCCAACTCAAAGGCTCCACAAAATTTCACACAGTCTATTATTCTGGACAGGATGTGTCGATTTTGTCACCTCTTCGCTATGCCTTCTAATGCGTAGCCTTAATCTAGCCGTTCAGCAATGCTAAACCTGCCAAAAAAATTTAGCCTCATAGCCTACTATTGTCTAGATAGATGGCTGCGGCTACTTTCGTGCCATTTGCATTTTTCTAAAAGATGTTTTAGGTCTTGTACCCCCGTCGTTGTCCACAACGCTTCGGTGTTGACACTTTGAAACAGCGAACAGGGAAAGCAATAAAAGGCATTCCTTACACCACATCCAGCTAGCCAATTCTGTTTGTCATAACAAGAGTGGGAGAAGCCCCGGGTGTAAACTCGTCCTCGATCACTTGCCTGCTGCTGAATTTGTAAATCGGGTCGGTCCAATCTCCTTCATCCTCTTTTTTTCTTCCATTGAACGCCTTGTGAAAGGTGTTTTTGTAAGGAAATAACCAAATTTTCTTTCATTTCTGCGGTTCCACTTGAAGTTGCCATCTCCTAAAAGTACCGGTCAGCTAGCTAAAGAGCAGGAGTGACAGTCGCGCATCTGTATATTAATGGCGGATGTGAAAACGAAAGATAGCGTCGAGAATTGTCCAATCACATTAGAACAAAAATCATAAAAACAATACCAATTCGCTGCCAATAAAAGTGGGAGTGGGCGCCCCGTGGAAAATCTGAAGGAACAAATTAGAGAGCAGCCTCAGGTCACGTGCTTGCCAAAAGCTGAAGGACTTACATACACGCTCATTTGGCCGGTGCCCTTCACCCAGGAAGTATGTATTCACATAGAAATTAACCAAATACAATTTGATTTTGGAACCAATTTTTAATGAATGCTGACAGGCGCTGACAGACTACCAGGAGCATTGTACGAGTAAACTATTTTTATTTTATAATTATTTTGCATTTAGGGGGGCGGCGCCCCAGCGCCCCGCATTAAAGAACCGCCACTGACTGTAACAGTTTTCCATGGGTGGCTCAGGAACAGGACTTTCTGTTGCCTCTTTTCCACCAACGCGAACCTAGTTCTGGTTCTGGACTGGTGCTAGTGCCGGTTTTCAGTTGGTTCAACTTGCAAACTTTCTAAGAACCGGTTTGCTTTTCCACGGGTTAGAGAGCCACGTCATTACGTCACTGTATATGTATACGTATACATCTGTATACGTCTCCGCTTTCCCAGCAACATCGTTAACTATTAAAATGTATGTCCTGTAAAAATACACATAATGAACTGTCTAAATGTAAAAAAATATATATATATATATAATAAAAAAACCTACTTCATACATATACAGTTAGTTATATTATTACAGCCTTATTTAGTCGCTCCAGTTTTTCGCGTTTCAGAATTTTCGGAATTCAACACAACGCATTTTCCCCAAAAATAATTTGTTTTACGAATTATGCAGTGTCGGGAAAAATGCGGCATTTTGTTTAAGTTGTGTTGAATTCCAAAAATTCTGAATCACGAAAAACTGGAGGGACCTCTTATTTACTATATCAACTTTAAGACAGGCAACAGGCTCGGAATTATCTCATCGCGACCCATTAAATCCAATCGCACAGACGTTGCTTCATAATTTCAAACTGCTTTCCTAATGGCTATTTTGAGTCCTGCGACTTGGGTTACAACAGTGAATATCAGATTCCTAGACGTACTTGTAGCGACCACGTCGCAAGACAGCACACTTAAACTGTATGCTAGCAAATTTATGTAAAGTTCCTTTCATTTATATGGGAAGGTCGATACACGTCCCCTTAGCAACCAAAAGCTATAGCGCTGGACCACCTCTGACTTATTTGCCATCACAGAAAAAAATTGCGAAAGTACTGAAAAAATAATTACTGGAAGATAACAAGGACATTTTTCCTACATAACTAGATACAGGTTGTTACCAATATTTCGCCTATTTCATATATAGTTGCAAATCAGTTTACGTTTTCCTGTCTGTCGAACGAAGGTGGTCTCACTCTATCTGGAGGTCACAAAGTTTTAGTTGGTCTTGGTTGGTCACGATAATCCTGCCCCTAACCCCTGACGTAAGCAGTTCTTGGTTCTAGACCAGCTAAGAGTGTAGACTGAAGAACAAGTCAGAAGACAACCTTAAACTCACTCTCCTTTGACAAATAATTCTTCTGGCTTCTTTGTGTACAAAAATACAGAAACCCATTAAAAGCTCTCTCATTTCAAACAGATGACAATTTTTTTATTTTATTAGATTTTCCTTTTACTAAAGAAAGGACCTAGTAAAATTTCCTGTGCTAAATCAACTCTGATCGTGGGCATGCGGTTGTAATTGGGTTCAAATAAGAGTTGAATAAAACTGAAAACCCTGGTGTGGAAATTTATTGTTTAACTTATAATTCTTCTCTTTGCGGGTTCTCAAAGTTTATTTCCTCTAGAAATAAACTTCGAGAACCCACAAAAAATTCAGCTATTGTTTATCATTGATTTAAATCCATTTAAAACTATAGTGGAAACACAGTGTGCTTCTTGTAGGCTACTGATCCTTGAGAAGCATCGCTTTTGTTCTCCCTGACACACATTGGCCATGATATATAGGTGAAAATTAATGGATTTGTATGACAAAAGAAATCAGTGAAAAGCTGACAAAATATATTTTATAGCAAATGGACAATATCACAACATATTATAAAGTCATATTTTGTGCAGACATTTTTTATTTTTATTTTTAAATATTTTTTGGGCTTTTTTCAGCTTTATTAGACAGGATAGTGTAGAGAGACACTGTGAGGAGGGACAGTTTTGTTTTACAGGTTAAGCATCTTAAGTCTTTAAAAAATTTTCTTTTATCTTTCATACCAGGAATCAAAGTGTGGTCTAACAAATGAATTGTGTAAGATAAGTATTATTTCCTTGGATTTATACTCAATAATTTTGGCTATATTCCCAGCATCATGTTGGCCTTTTTTTTACTGCTACAGCACAGTGCCTAGAACCAGAAAGGCTGTGATCAGCCATTACGCCCAAGTCTTTTTCAAACTGAGCACATTCCAATTTTGTTCCTCCCATAAAGTAATCCTGCCTAATGTTTTTATTTCCCGCATACAAGCACAGAACTTTAAATTTGGCGATATAAAATTTCATTTGCCAGGTTTCCGCCCACATCTGGATTTTATTTAAATCTTCTTAGATTACTTTAGTAGATTCCAAACTATTAGCTTGGCCTCCCAGTATTGTATCATTTGCAAATTTGACTAATGTACTTTCTATGTCCCTGTGGAGGTCATTGATATAAATGAGGAAGAACAGTGGTCCCAGCACCGATCCTTGTGGGACACCACTTCCAACAGTTTCCTGCTCAGATAATATCCCTTCTACAACTACTCTTTGTCTTCTACCCTGTAGCCAGTTCTGAATCCACTCTGAAATAAGTCCTTTGTCTTCAATTCCTACTGTCTTCCTTTTTCTAAGAAGTCTCTCATGTGGTACCTTATCAAATGCTTTTTGGAAATCTAAGTAGATAATATCATAAGCCTTGTTATAATCAAAACACTTGAGGGAGGGAGTGCCAGACCCGATCACAACTGACTCATAAATAACACTGTCCAATTAAAATGCATTCCAAATCAAATTTTAATTGTATGGAATGCAGGGATGGTTGTGGCCCTAAACAACAGCATAGATTGTTTATGCCAGCAGCAATCTCAGAGCTTCTTTCTTACACCACTTTCCACTTAAGATTCATATTGGTGTGATGTTCTGTGTAAGGACCCACACGCAGACCAGGGAAATCCAAAAAACGTTGTCTTTGATCAGTCCGAGGTTCGAAGCCAGGTAATCAGAGAGAGGACGGTGCCGAATCGAGTTTCCAAAAGAATAGTGAAAAGACAGGCAAAAAATCAAAAACCAGGAGATCAGAATGGCGAAGGTACAAAGGGACAGGCAAAAGAGAAGTCAAGGCAAAGCGAAGGTCAAACCAGAAGCAAACAAAACCAAAAGGGGCAGGCAAACTCGAAGTCGGGCAAAGGGGTGTCGCAGGAATCTCGATAGACAAAGGCTTACTAATAATCGGCACAATGAATTCGATCAACGTTCTGACCATGAGCTGGTGGAAAAGACTGACATTTATACACTGGGGAAGGTAACAATCAAGGAGGGGTTAAGTGAGTGAGGGAGGAGTAACAAACAACATCCAGGTGAAGAACATTAGGAAAACTAGTTCAATGACAGGGGACTGACAAAACGCGGACTGGAATCACACAGACAACAATGATAATAGACGGCCTGGGTGAAGCAGGTAAAACAAGTGCAGAGAGAGAGAGGTGCAGTTAGAGCAAGCTAGAAAGAAAAGGGGCGGAGCTACAGCGCAGCATGGAAAAGGGGAGACTGGTTAATGTATTAGTATAGTGATCTAAACTATCAAAAACCCAAAACTAGTGTGTGTTAGTCCATTAGTAATATTCACATGTTAGTATATTAGTGAGGTTAGTACTTTACAATCTATAAGTTAGTAGGGATTAGTAGAAATTAGTAAAACTAGAAATAGGCAGGAAGTAAGTAAAGCGAGACTGGAAAGAAGGGGGGAAACCACGAAAACCCGGAACCACCCGAATAGTGAAATCACACAAGTACAGGGGAGTGAAGCAGCTCAGGGAACACAGACACAGAGACAGTACTGGGGAGACAAGTGACCGTGAATACAGACTACAACAGTACCCCCCCCCCCTAGGAAACGCCTCTTGGCGTTTTCACCGGTGGCACAGGGTGTTTGACATGAAAGTCCTTAATAATCTGCTTATCCAAAATGAAGCGAGAGGGGATCCAGCTTCTTTCCTCGGGGCCGTAGCCTTCCCAGTCCACCAGGTACTGAAGGCCGCGACCCCGACGACGAACATCTAACAGTTTGTTCACGGTGTAGGCATCACCACCATCAATGAGTCAGGGGGAGGGGGGGGCTCAGGGGCAGGGCACAGGGGATGGGTAACAACGGGTTTTAATCGGGAAACATGAAAAGTGGGGTGAATTCTGCGCATGGTGGAGGGTAACTTTAATATAACAGCAGTGGGGCTGAGGATTTTAACAATAGGGAAGGGGCCAATAAAACGAGGAGCTAACTTCTGGGACTCAACACGTAGGGGAATGTCTCTGGTGGTGAGCCAAACACGCTGTCCAACTCTGTAGGAGGGGGCTTTAGAGCGGCGGCGATCGGCCGTCACCTTCATCCTGGCGCTGGCGCGAAGCAAGTTGAGGCGAGCGGTCTTCCATGTCCTTCTGCAGCGCCGGATGAAGGCTTCAGCTGAGGGGACCCCCACCTCCTCCTCCTGACTAGGGAATAGAGGCGGCTGGTACCCTAGGCAGCACTCGAACGGAGAAAGTTTGGAAGCGGAGGTGTGTGAGTTAATGGCATACTCTGCCCAGGGTAGTTGATAAGACCATGAGGTGGGGTTCTTGGAGCAGAGGCATCTAAGGACAGTTTCGATCACTTGATTGGCCCGCTCGGTCTGGCCATTGGTCTGGGGGTGAAATCCTGAGGATAGGCTAATGGAGGAACCCAACAGTGAGCAGAAAGCTTTCCAGAAACGTGCAGTGAACTGGGGGCCTCTATCGGAAACTATATTAGTGGGGATGCCGTGTAATCTAATAACGTGATGAATGAGTAAGTTGGCGGTTTCTTTGGCAGAGGGAAGCTTGGTGAGGGGAACGAAGTGAACAGCTTTAGAGAACCTATCAACTATGGTGAGGATAGTGGTGAAAGTGTTGGATGGGGGTAAGCCTGTGATGAAATCTAATGCTATGTGAGACCAGGGGCGGTGTGGGATGGGGAGGGGCTGTAACAGACCTGAGGGTGGGTGGTGAGAGGGTTTGTTCTGGGCACAGACCAAGCAGGCAGCCACAAAGTCCAAGATCTCTTGTTTCATGGAGGGCCACCAAAAACGTCTCTGAATAAATGTCCTGGTTCTGGTGGCCCCCAGGTGGCATGAGAGTTGCGAAGCGTGGCCCCAAAGGAGAACTTGAGAGCGGACTTGGGCAGGAACGTAGAGACGATCCACCGGGCAATTACTTGGACCAGCCTCATCCTCCTGGGCCTTACGAACCATCTCCTCGATGTCCAAGTGAATGGCATTGATGAAACAGCTCCGCGGGAGGATGGTGTCAGGTGAAGGATCCTTGGTGGGTGGTTCAAACCGGCGGGAGAGGGCGTCAGGTTTGGTATTCTTTGACCCGGGGCGGTAAGCAAGGGTAAAGTCAAATCTGGAGAAGAATAGTGCCCATTGGGCCTGGCGAGAGTTGAGGCGTTTGGCTGTGTGAAGGTACTCCAGGTTCTTATGATCAGTCCACACCAGGAAAGGTGTTTGAGAGCCCTCAAGCCAATGGCGCCATTCTCCCAAAGCCATCCTCACCACCAACAGCTCACGGTTCCCAATGTCATAGTTCTGTTCCATGGGTGTCAGGCGGTGAGAGAAGTAGGCACAGGGATGGATCTTATTGTCCCTGGAGGAACGCTGAGAGAGAACGGCTCCCACCCCAATGTTGGAGGCATCAACCTCTACGATGAACTGAGCCGCAGAGTCAGGATGAACAAGGATGGGTGCAGAGGTGAAGTGGTTTTTGAGGGCTCGGAAGGCTGTTTCAGCCTGGGCGTTCCACTGGAATCGGGTCTTAATGGATGTGAGGGCGGTGAGTGGGGCTGCCAGAGAACTGTAATTACGGATGAAACGGCGGTAAAAGTTGGCGAAGCCCAGGAAACGTTGCAGTTCCCGACGACAGTCTGGCTGAGGCCATTCCACAACCGCCCGGATCTTCTGGGGGTCCATCTGAATGCTGCCGGCGGAGATGATGTATCCCAGGAAAGAAGTGGTGTTACAACTAAACTCACATTTCTCCGCCTTGACGAATAAGTGGTTCTCCAACAGTCTCTGGAGCACCTTGCGGACCTGGATGATATGTTCCTCCTTAGTTTTGGAAAAGATCAGGATGTCATCCAGGTATACAAAAACAAACTTATTTATCCAGTCCCTCAGAACATCATTCACCAGTGTCTGGAAAATAGCTGGTGCGTTTGTGAGCCCGAAGGGTATCACCAAATACTCCCAGTGTCCGGTAGGAGTGTTGAAGGCTGTCTTCCATTCATCGCCCTCTCTAATGCGCACCAGGTGATAGGCGTTGCGCAGGTCCAGCTTGGTGAATATGGTGGCTCCTTGCAGGAGTTCAAAGGCGGAAGCCATGAGGGGGAGTGGGTAACGGTTCTTGACCGTAATGTCATTGAGTGCTCGGTAGTCGACGCAAGGCCGGAGTGAGCCATCCTTCTTCCCCACAAAGAAGAATCCGGCCCCTGCTGGTGAGGATGAAGGACGGATGATGCCGGCAGTCAAGGACTCCTGGAGGTATTTATTCATAGCTTCCATCTCCGGCCGAGACAGAGAGAACAATCGACCTCTGGTGGGAGTGGTGCTGGGCTTCAGGTCAATGGTGCAGTCGTAAGGGCGGTGAGGAGGCAGAGAGGTGGCTCGGGACTTGCTGAAGACCTCTTCTAGGTCCAGGTACTCGGGAGGAACCGTCGACAGGTCCGTCGGCTTCTCGGGAGGAGGTGACTCAGGAACAGAAGAATGGGCCTCTCGCAGACACGATGCTAAACAGAATGGGCTCCAGCCCAAAATCTTGTGCGAGTTCCACTCCAAGGTGGGGTTGTGCTTCTCAAGCCAGGGATGCCCGAGAATGATGGGTGAGTGGGGAGATTCAATGATGTGGAGCCGAAGCTCTTCTTGATGGTTGCCGGAGAGCCGAACCTTGAGAGGAACGCTGGTGTGAGTAATATTCGCCAACCTTTGACCATTGAGCGAGTTGGCCACTAGGGGGCATGACATCTTCTCCAAGGGGATCCCCCATCTCTCGGCGGCCCCAGCGTCCAGGAAGTTCTCCTCGGCCCCGATGAGTCGATGAGGGCGGTGGTCCCTTTGGTTCGTCCATCCCACTCAATGTTGACAGGCAGGCAAGTCCGGTGTTTGGAGGAGGATTCGGTTGGAATCATACCCACTAGTGCTTCTCGACACACTAGCGGGCGTTGTCTTTTTAGCGGGCAGGCTGCGACATAGTGGCCTGGTTTCCCACAGTAGAGGCATGACCTGGTGTGCATTCTTCTATCCCTCTCCTCCTTGGTCAGGCGAGCACGGTTGACTTGCATCGGTTCCGGGTCCGACATCATGACTGGAGGAGGTTTGAGATTGGTAGAAGGTGCAGCAGTGGTCCTGGACCTCTCAGTGACTGCTCGGTTGTAGACCCCTTGACTGCGAGCCCGTTGGCGCTCTTGGATGCGTGAATCCACGCGGATAGCCAGGGCAATGAGATCGTTGAGGTCCTCGGGCAGGTCCCGGGTCAGCAGCTCGTCCTTCACGCTCTCAGACAGGCCATTGAGGAAGGTGTCGTACTGAGCTTTCTTCTCCCAGCCACTGGCGGTAGCCAGAGTACGAAAGTCGATGGCGAAGTCCGACACCGTCATTCCCCCTTGGCGCATGCGCAGGAGTTCTTGCGCCGCATCATGGCCGTGCTTGGAGCGGTCGAAGACCCGTTTCATCTCTTCTGCGAGCAGCGTGGATGTCTGCACGCAGGGAAGCCCCTCCTCCCAGGCAGCCGTTCCCCACTTCTTAGCTCGCCCGGTGAGCTGCATGATTATGTAGGCAACTCGGGCCTGCTCAGTGGGGAAGGTAGCTGGCTGTAGCTGGAAGATCAGCCGGCACTGGGTAAGGAATGGGCGGCAGCCACCAGGTTCTCCGTCGTACTTCTCCGGAGGAGGAAGGTGGGGTTCACGAGCACGTGCAGGTGGAAGGTCAGGCATAGCGGGAGCCGCGTGTTGCTGGGGAGCGAAGCCAGGCGAGGAAGCCCGGAGTGCAGATGTCAGCTCCGCCACGCAGGAGGTTAGGGTCTGCAGCTGGTGAGAGACCAACTCCAAGTGGGACTGGTGGCGTCCCAATATGGCTCCCTGCTGCCCAAGTACAAATTGTACCTGGGCAGGGTCCGCTGGGTCCATCCTGGTCAGAACGTACTGTGATGTTCTGTGTAAGGACCCACACGCAGACCAGGGAAATCCAAAAAACGTTGTCTTTAATCAGTCCAAGGTTCGAAGCCAGGTAATCAGAGAGAGGACGGTGCCGAATCGAGTTTCCAAAAGAATAGTGAAAAGACAGGCAAAAAATCAAAAACCAGGAGATCAGAATGGCGAAGGTACAAAGGGACAGGCAAAAGAGAAGTCAAGGCAAAGCGAAGGTCAAACCAGAAGCAAACAAAACCAAAAGGGGCAGGCAAACTCGAAGTCGGGCAAAGGGGTGTCGCAGGAATCTCGATAGACAAAGGCTTACTAATAATCGGCACAATGAATTCGATCAACGTTCTGACCATGAGCTGATGGAAAAGACTGACATTTATACACTGGGGAAGGTAACAATCAAGGAGGGGTTAAGTGAGTGAGGGAGGAGTAACAAACAACATCCAGGTGAAGAACATTAGGAAAACTAGTTCAATGACAGGGGACTGACAAAACGCGGACTGGAATCACACAGACAACAATGATAATAGACGGCCTGGGTGAAGCAGGTAAAACAAGTGCAGAGAGAGAGAGGTGCAGTTAGAGCAAGCTAGAAAGAAAAGGGGCGGAGCTACAGCGCAGCATGGAAAAGGGGAGACTGGTTAATGTATTAGTATAGTGATCTAAACTATCAAAAACCCAAAACTAGTGTGTGTTAGTCCATTAGTAATATTCACATGTTAGTATATTAGTGAGGTTAGTACTTTACAATCTATAAGTTAGTCGGGATTAGTAGAAATTAGTAAAACTAGAAATAGGCAGGAAGTAAGTAAAGCGAGACTGGAAAGAAGGGGGGAAACCACAAAAACCCGGAACCACCCGAATAGTGAAATCACACAAGTACAGGGGAGTGAAGCAGCTCAGGGAACACAGACACAGAGACAGTACTGGGGAGACAAGTGACCGTGAATACAGACTACAACAATTGGTTCATTTCTAACCTCAGCCAGGTGCTTCAAAACCTGGAGAAATGAATCATTCAGTAAAGTTACTCACAAATGAAAAGTTATTTATAGTTGAGGTCAAATGTTTACATACACCTAGGCTAAAGATATTTAAACTCAGTTTTTCACAACTCTGCCCATTTCATGTTACCATACATTTCTTTTGGCAAGTCAATTAGGACATCTACTTTGTTCACATCAGAGGTCATTTTAAAACAATCGATTAGAGACAGATTTATTTCAGCTTTAATTCACTATATCAGAATTTCAGCGGGTCAAATGTTTACATACACCAAGTTTACAGTCTCTTTAAACAATCTGGATGATTCCAGAAATTGATGTAATGACTTTTTAGAAGCTTCTGATTGGCCAGTTGTCATAATTAGGAGTTAATTGGGAGTTAGCTGGCACCTGTGGTTGTATTTACAAGCCTACTTTTAGAGCCACTGGGTTTTGGCCTTGAAAATCCAAGTAACTCAGCCAAGACCTCAGAAAAAAATACCTCCACAAGTCTGGTTCCTCCTTAGGAGCAATTTCCAAACAACTGAAGATACCACGAGCATGCAAATATAAAAATCTTGGGACCACACAGACACCGCATCTTTCAGGAAGGAGGCACAGATGAACTCCTAGGGCTGAACAAATATTGGTTTGAAAGGTTCAGCTGAACCCCAAGACAACAACAGTGAATGAGTTGGTGAAGGAGTTTGAGGCATCGGATACCAAAGAATCTACATCCACTATTAAGAGAATCTGACATCGCCATGACCTGAAAAGCTGTCGCGCAAGGAAGAAGCCACTACCCCAAGACCGGCATAAAAAAGCCAAAATAAGTTTGCAGGTGATCACCAGGACGAAGACCTATCCTTTTGGAGGAGTGTTCTCTGGTCAAATTAAACAAAAATTCAACTGTTTGGCCATAATGATCAGTGCTATGTATGGAGGGAAAAGGGTGAGTCTTTTAATCCGAAGAACACCATCCCAACTGTGAAGCATGGGGGCTGGCAGCATCATGGTGTGAGGGTGTTTTGCTGGAAAGGTTTCTGGGCACTATAGAAAATAGATGGCATCATGAGGAAGGAAGATTATCTAAAAATATTGAAACAACACCTCAAGACACCAGCTAGAAAGTTAAAATTTGGTTGCAACTAGGTCTTACAGCAGGACAATGATCCTAAGCATACCACCAATGTTGTAACAAAATGACTTAAAGACAACAAAGTGAAAGTACTGGAGTGGCCCTGACCTGAATCCCATAGAAAATTTGTGGACTGAACTGAAAAAGCATGCCTGAGCAAGGAGACCCACAAACCTGACTGAGTTACACCAGTTCTGTCAGGAGGAATGGGCAAAAATTCCGGCAAAGTATTGCAAGAAGCTTGTGGAAGGCTAACCCAGCGTTTGATTCAATTTAAACAATTAAAAGACAGTGCCATCAAATTCTAACAAAGTCTATGTAAAATTCTGAACCACTGAAAATCTGATATAGTAAATAAAACATAAAATAAATCTGTCTCTTAGCTATTATTTTGAAATGGCCTCTTATGGAACTCAATCAATCAATAAATCGATCAAACTTTATTTGTATAGCACATTTCATACAGTAAGTGCAACTTAATGCGCTTCATAGAAAATAATTGCAAAGAATAATTAAAATAATTAAAAATAATTATTTTAATTATAATTAAAAAGAGAGAAAAGGAACAAGCAAATAATAATAATAATAATAATAATAATAATAATAATAATAAATAAAAGCAATGCAAAAACCTAGGTAAAAGCAATGCCAAAAAGGTGTGTCTTAAGATTTCTTTTAAAAATGTCCGCAGATTCAGAAACCCATAGATCTTCCGGCATGCTGTTCCAAAGGCTAGGACCACAATAGCTAAAAGCTGCTTCTCCATGCTTTTTTGTTCTAGCCTTTGGAACAGTTAAGAGACCAGTGTCAGAGGATCTAAGGGGTCTGCCGGGCACATACCTAAAAAGCTTTTCGAATACATAGGCAGGTGCATTGCCATTTAGTCATTTAAAAACCAATAAAAGGATCTTAAAATCGATTCTAAAACTAACAGGCAACCAATGCAGGGACTTTTGGTGTAATTGGTGTAATGTGTGCTCTCCGTCTGGTCTTTGTCAGCACGCGTGCTGCTGCATTCTGCACAAGTTGTAACTGACCAACTGCTTTTTTTTGGAAGACCAGACAGGACAGCATTACAGTAATCAAGACTGATGTAATAAAACCATGCATTATCTTTTCAGTATCAGCCTGAGAGAGACACGGTCGAACTCTAGCAATATTCCTTAAATGGTAAAAAGATAATTTTGTGGTATTTCTGCCTCTGGAAGTCCGGACCCTGAAGGAAGTCCGGCGCTGTGAGAGACGGCAGCCTTTCCAGTTGCTCCACAGCACCGTGTTTGTTTTGTTCAGTTTTTGCTATTACTGCTATTTCTTTTTATTTTAAAATTTTATCGTAAGTTTTCTGTTATCTTTGCTATTCCTGCTCGTCTGTGTAGTGTGTTTTTTTTTCTTCTATATCCTGTGGATATGTGTAACCTATCAACACATCCAAGAACCAGCTCGCTTGTGTATTCAAGAGAGGAACTGCTGGGTCTGAAGATGTCGCAAGCCGGAGTAAGACATCACATTCCGGCAGAACTAAGGAGGAAATACCGAGGCTGCAAGGCTGGCGCTAAGGTTAAGGCTAGGCTAACGGACAAGTGAAGGCGTTTTAAACCATCGATCCCCTCCATAATGATGGGGAATGTTAACGCACTGGCGAATAAGATGGAGTTGTCAGCGCTCATCAACCACCAGCGGATTTATCGAGAGAGCAGCTTGTTTCTCTTCACGGAGACGTGGCTAACCTGCTGCATACCAGATACTAACGTGGACTTGCCGGGTTTCAGCTCAGTGAGAGCCGACAGAGACACGAAAGCCTGCGGAAAAAGCAAAGGTGGGGGTCTCATTTTATACATTAACTCTCAGGGGTCTAAGGGTAAAATGAGGCAAACTGGTGATTCTGCGATGCTCTGGCATTTGTGTAAATTTCATCAACTTCATATACAGTGATTCCAAAGTTTTTCATATCTTTATTTTCAGCACAAACTCAGCTACAAGAATATGGCAGTAGTAAGTAGGTCATAATCATGTGTGGATTGTAAACTGCTCTAAAATCACACAAATTGTAAACAGTAGTTTTGAACATGCACAGGAATGTTGTAATAAAACACACTAAACAATTGTGAATAAGAATTTTGGTCACTGAAATGTGTTCATCAAGGTCTTGGGTATCAAAAGATGACAAAATATTTTTGCAAATCCAATGAGAAATATAAAATAAATTGCTAAAAGTAAGTGTTGTGACTATTATTTTTGAAAATGGGAGGGCTAATGGCCTTTCTGTAATTAATATTTATTGAGAAGGAGGACCTGCCTGCTAAGTAGGCTATTCACACCTGGCCGCATGCCTCCCCACCTCTAAGACAAAGACTTTTCACAAAGCAATACACAGTGAGCCATTTAGAAGACAGAAACGCAGACATCATTTGATTTTGGTACATTCATTGAAGTAAATTATATGAATGGGAGATGCAATTCACACACACTTCCAGGTTATTTCAGAATCAGAATCAACTTTATTAGGCAAAGTGCATAATATAAAAGAGCATTTACACAATATAAACCCAATATTTCTGCTTCACACACACAATTTGACTCCAGAATGGTTGCCACAAGTGCCTTACAAAACAACAAACACAAAAGCCAATGAATATAAAAAGTGCTTAATGTAAAAAGAGCACCTACACAATATACACCACTATTTTATATATTTTGTGTATAATCTTTCAAAGTTGCAAGTGCCATTTTGCAAAACAGTTCCTGTCTGGCTGTAAACACAGGGGGACATCACATTCCTTGCACTTCCATGGAGTGTTCTGTTTTTTCCCGAAGTCCATCCTGCAGAGTTTACATGTCTTGCGACCAATCGAAGCCACCTTGCTGGCATCCAGAGTCTGTGAGGCTGTAGGCACAGGCACATGATCATAACATTCCCGTCTTGTTACATTGGGTGCCTTCTGTGAGACGCCACACAGCTGCGCAGTGAGCTCCTCCATGAAGGCCTTGTGAGGCATTGCTTCCTGTTGTCCCAGTGATGACAGTTCTTTATGTAGGATATACGCATTTGTGGCAGCAATGTCCAAGAAATGTAAAAACAATTTCCGGTACCATCTCATTGTTTTGTGCTGTGTTGTGTAATACTGTATCAGTTGGTCAGACAGATCAACACCCCCCATGTGTGCATTGTACTGGATGATAGGTGATGGGCATGGAAAGTTCTTTGAAATCCAGACACCATCTTGCTTCACCCTCCGCTGTATTGTGTCCCCAGTGAATGCTGCATGGATGGTGGAACAGACAGACACCTCTCGTGTGTCCATCCACTTCACAAAAACCAGAGGACCATCCCTTATCCACCGTAAAGCTCCTCTTCCTGACTTCTTAGTCAGAGCATTACAAGCAGTGCGTGGACATTCCTTCCTGTTCTCCCTATATGTCCCACAAGCACCAAAGTTTTGTCCATACAAGTCCCTGAAGAGCTTTGGGCTCGTATAGAAATTGTCCATGTACACAACCAGATGCAGAGAGGTAGCCTATAATTTTGAGATGCAACGGTTAGTGTGGAAATTTACAAACGCGCATATTACTCGATATTCCTACAAACACACACATAAATTGCAATACAGTACACATATTTACAAATAATAAAAGCTATCAACGAAACAACATTAGCTAAACTCACGCAACTCATAAATAATGCCTCAATCTGAAGTAGGTCTTTTTAGCTAAGTGGTTAGTTTATTTCCCGAACTTACATGCAATATGCTAACATCGATTGTGCGAGGACACCCGGTTTTAGAATCCTAGCCACGCCAATACACGCCACGCATAGGTTATTTACGTACAGTGATCAAGTAAAATAGTTACAGTGCAATTTTTTGAGATGCAGTATTTGAATCGTTCGTAGTGTGGCAATTTACAAACGCGCATATTACTGGATATTCTTACAAACACACAGATAAGTTGCAATACAGTACACACTACCAATATTATCGTAAGAAATACACTTACTCATGAAGTTGATCCTCAGCTGGATCAGTTCGCAGTTCGAAATGACACCGTTCTTCATCAGTGTCAGCTTCAGTGTCCGGACCTGATGAGTTCGCGTCTTCATGGTCGCTCTCCCACAAAGCATGAAGAACATCCAGTCCAGTCATTCGTGCCATTTTCCGAAATGAAATGTAAGGATTGCCCGAGAAGACGTGGGCTATGCTTCTGTGTGACATTTTATCCTTGTTTACAGTAGGCGCTCTCGCACATCAAACGCATCGCCCCTCCCCTGCCATCGATAGCAATTAGCATGTCATTATCTTGTGAATGTGGTCTGGGCGTACTTACTGCCGAGCGAACATCACATATTAATGAGAAAGACTTAGCACATGGCAATGGTCTGTTTGATCTCATTTTAAATAGCTTAAAACAATTCATATATTTTGTCAATGGGACATGCCACGATTCTAAGGTTTATGTCAATGTCTTTGTTGTGTCCGTATGATAAAAGCTCGCGAAGTTATTCATCCAAATAGCAACGAAATCTTGTCGAGCTCCGCCGGCGGAGCTCTCGACCCCAGAGAGTTAACAACCGATGGTGTAACCCAGGACATGTTAATACGAAGGTGATCTTATGTTGCCGGGATCTAGAGCTGCTAGCCGTTAGCCTGCGGCCATACTATCTACCGAGGGAGTTCAGTCACGTGATTGCCGTCTGTGTTTACATTCCTCCGAGAGCTGACGCAGCCACTGCCTGTGAGAAGATACATTCAATCACAGCTAGGCTGCAGACACAACATCCAGAGGCGTTTATCGCCATTTCAGGTGACTTTAATCATGTCACCCTGGAATCCACACTGACTGCATTCCACCAGTTTGTGGATTGTCCCACAAGGAACAACAGGACAATAGACCTACTTTATGCTAATGTGAGAGAGGCATACAGGGCCACCCCCCTCCCCCCACTGGGGAAATCTGACCACAACCTGGTTTACCTGCAGCCACAGTACACCCCCCTGGTGAAAAGACAACCAGCCACAAAACACACTTTTAGGAGATGGTCTCCACGGACTGGAGTGTGCTACAGAGTTCGCATGGAGAGGACATAGAGGGACTGACACACTGCCTGGCGGATTACCTTAATTTTTGTATGGATGTGGTTGCCCCTGCTAAAGCTGTGCGCTGTTTCCCTAATAATAAACCTTGGGTAATACGTGAGGTGAAAGCGGTCCTCAACAAGAAGAAGGTGGCCTTCAAAAATGGGGACAAGGAGGCAATAAAGTCAGCACAACGCGAACTGAAGCTGTGCCTGAGGGAGGCGAAAGAGAGCTACAGAGGGAAGGTGGAGCAGAGACTGCAGGCAAACAACATGAGGGTTATCCTGAGGAATTGCTCTTCTTCCAATCCCACAGTGACCCCTCTGCACCAGTCTGACCACCACTTCATTTCCTTCTCCCTCCCTCTTACTCCCCTCCCTCCCTCCCCTCCATCCACTCCTACTGTCATGGTCCGCCGTAATCTCCGCTCCCTCTCTCCCTCCTCTCTCGCTTCCAGTGTCACTGCTTCACTCCCCACTCTTGAATCCTTCTCCAACCTTCCCACTGACTCTGCATCCTCCACTCTGTCTTCCTCGCTCTCCTCAGCACTTGACTCTCTCTGTCCTCTAGTCTCCAGGCAGGCACGCTCGTCCCCTCCCAGTCCGTGGATGTCTGACCCCCTCCGAACCAACCGGGCCAGCCTACGTGCAGCGGAGAGGAAGTGGAGGAAATCCATGGCTCAATCCGACCTGTCTGCCTACCAATCTATGCTAGCTACATTTTCTACCGCTATAACCTCTGCCAAAATTAATTATTATCAAACAAAAATTCATAAATCTGCCTCTAACCCTCATCAGCTGTTCTCCATTTTCTCCTCTCTCCTCAGCACTCCTTCCCCACCTCAGTCCTCCCTCGCTGCAGATGACTTTGCAGTTTTCTTCGATGAGAAAATTGCAGACATCCGCAGCTCCTTCACGTCCACCACCACCCTTCCCCACTCCCCAGCTCTGTTCCCTCCCCTTGTTTCTCCACTTTCTCTCCCTCACTGACTCTGATGTTTCCCAGCTCCTACTCTCCCACCGCCCTACCACCTGTGCTCTTGACCCCATCCCTTCCTCTCTCCTCCAGACCATCACACCTGACATCCTCCCATATGTCACCTCCCTCGTGAACTCCTCCTTGTCTTCTGGATGTTTCCCCTCTTCTTTCAAGCTGGCCCACGTCACCCCACTGCTGAAAAAGCCCACTCTGGATCCCTCTGTCATCCAGAACTACCGTCCTGTCTCCCTTCTCCCTTTCCTATCCAAAACAATTGAACGAGCTGCTTCTAATCAACTCTCCTCTTTTCTCTCCCTGAACAACCTCCTAGACCCCTACCAGTCTGGCTTCAGACCTGGCCACTCGACAGAGACCGCACTCCTCTCGGTCAATGAGTCGCTTCACGCCGCACAAGCAGCCTCCCATTCATCTGTCCTGATCCTCCTAGACCTTTCTGCTGCCTTTGACACCGTCAACCATCCCATCCTCCTGTCCTCCCTGGCAGCTATGGGGATCTGTGGCACAGCACTTGACTGGATTGAGTCCTACCTCTCCGGTCGCTCCTTCCAAGTCGCCTGGGCTGGTGCAGTATCAGCACCTCGCCCCTTGCCACAGGAGTTCCCCAGGGCTCTGTCCTTGGTCCCCTCCTATTCTCCCTGTACACCCAATCTCTTGGTCCTGTAATCTCTGCCCATGGGTTGTCCTATCATTGTTATGCCGATGACACCCAACTCTTTCTCTCCTTCCCGCCCTCTGACACTCGGGTCTCTGCTCGCATCTCTGCTTGCCTGAGGGACATCCAGAGCTGGATGGATAACCACCATCTTAAGCTGAACCCAGGCAAGACGGAGATGATCTTCATCCCTGCTCCATCCTCTAACCTTCTCGACTTTTCTATTTCCCTGGGGGACACTGTGGTGTCATCATCACCCACCGCAAAAAACCTTGGAGTGGTGATGGACAACAGACTGTCCCTCTCCCAGAACATCACGGCGGTGAGTCGAACGTGCAGGTTCTTCCTGTACAACATCCGGAGAATCCGCCCCTTCCTCACCACCTACGCAACCCAGCTCCTGGTTCAAGCGATGGTCCTGTCCCGCTTGGACTACTGCAACTCGCTACTGGCTGGTCTGCCAGCATCCGCCATCAGACCCCTGCAGCTCATCCAGAATGCTGCAGCGCGTCTGGTCTACAACCTCCCCAGACATTCCCATGTCACCCCCCTGCTCACTGACCTCCACTGGCTGCCTGTTATGGCTCGCATCAAATTTAAGTCCTTGGTGCTTGCATACCAGGCAGCTAAGGGGTCAGCACCAGGGTACATTCAGAGGATCATCAGACCCTACACGCCAGCCAGACCTCTCCGTTCGGCCACCTCTGGACGCTTGGCACCTCCCCCTCTTCGCGTCTGCACTTCCCGCTCCCGTCTGCTGTCTGTCCTGGCCCCTCGCTGGTGGAATGACCTCCCCGTGACGGTCAGAACAGCAGAGATTCTCACCACTTTCAAACGCAGACTGAAGACTCATCTCTTCAGGCTGCACCTCTCCCCACCCCTCTCTAGCCTATAGTTCAGCTCACTGTATCTAGCTAGGATAATTTGATTATGTTAGTGTATCTGGCAGGATTGTTTTTGTATGATTAGGTGTGATTCAAGTCTTAGTTTGTACTTGGTAGGATTCTTGCTTGCTGAACAAGCTTACTCTACAGGGTTGGAGTCCTGATCAATGTGGTCACTTCTGGCACTACGATCCTTACTTCACTCTAGTGTTTCTTTTGCGCCTCTACATCATGAAACCTATGCACTTGTTGTACGTCGCTCTGGATAAGAGCGTCTGCTAAATGCCTATAATGTAATGTAATGTAATGTAATGAGGGAGGTCTGGGATGGTGTGAGAACCCTCACAGGCTACAAAGCGAAGAGCAGTGTAGAGGGGGGGACAGTGGAGAAGGCGAACGAGCTCAACAATTTTTTCAAACGGTTCGACCGGTCCCCTCCACCCATCCCCCACCCCCCTCTAACCAACTCCAGAGCTGACCCCTCTTCCCTGCCCCCCTCCCATCCCCCTCCCTGCATCACTGCGGACCAGGTCAGGAGTGAACTGAGGAAGGTTCGCCCCAGGAAAGCAGCTGGCCCGGACAAGGTGTGTCCCAGGCTGTTAAAGACCTGCGCCGCTGAACTGGGGTAGCCTCTACAGTACGTCTTCAACCTCAGTTTACAACTAGGGAGAGTGCCCACCCTGTGGAAGACATCCTGCATCGTTCCGGTTCCGAAAAAGAACCGGCTAAGTGAGATGAATGACTACAGACCGGTGGCACTCACATCGCACATCATGAAGACACTGGAGAGGCTCTTCCTCAACCTCCTCAGGCCTCAGGTGCAGCATGCTCAGGACCCGCTACAGTTTGCATATCGGACAGAAGTTGGGGTGGAGGATGCTATCCTCTACCTCCTGCATCGGGCCCACTCGCATCTGGACAAGGGAAGTGGCACGGTCAGGATTTTGTTTCTGGACTTCTCGAGTGCCTTCAATACCATCCAGCCCCTTTTGCTTCAAGACAAACTGGCTAGGATACGAGTGGACCCCCGCTTGGTGTCATGGATTACCAACTACCTCACAGACCGGTCACAGTATGTCAGGTTGAAGGACATCACATCTGACACTGTGGTCAGCAGCACAGGAGCACCCTAAGGGACTGTGCTGGCTCCTCTACTCTTCACCCTATACACTTCAGACTTCAGCTATAACTCTGAGTTGTGTCACATTCAGAAGTTTGCTGATGACACGGCCATCATGGGGTGTATTATGGGGGAACGGGAGGAGGAGTATAGGAGTCTGGTGAGGGACTTTGTCATCTGGTGCCACACTAATCACCTGCAGCTCAACACCTCAAAAACAAAAGAACTGGTCATAGACTTTGGAAAGTCCAGACCACGCCCCTAACCAGTCCAAATTGAGGGGGTTGAAGTTGAGGCTGTGGGCAGCTACAGGTACCTAGGGCTGGTGCTGGATGACAAGTTGGACTGGTCCAACAACACTGACAATCTCTATAAGAAGGGCCAAAGCAGACTGTACTTCCTGAGGAGGCTGCGATCGTTTAACATCTGCAGGAAACTCCTGTGGATGTTTTACCAGTCGGTAATAGCCAGCGTTTTTTAATAGCCAAATTTTCTGACATCCATACATTTATGTCAGAAATACACTTCACTAAGGTGTCAATGGGGTTAAAATCATCTGGGGATACAGAGATATATAATTGGGTGTCATCAGCATAACTATGAAAATCAATTTTGTGCTTTCTGATGACATAGCCGAGTGGTAACATGTACAGGCTGAAGAAAATAGGGTCCAAGATGGAGCCTTGGGGAACACCACATGCTATGTCTCCTTTTCCTGAGGAATGATCACCCAATGCCACAAAGAAATCTCAACCAAATAGGATCTGAACCATTGGAGAACTCTGCCTGACAGGCCAACACAGTTCTGTCCAGAAGGACATTATGATCAACTGTATCAAAGGCGGCGCTGAGGTCTAAGAGAACAAGGACAGAGAGCTTTTTGGCATCGGTGTTCATTCTAAGATCATTTACTACCTTGACTCTGTGCTGTGGTTTGCCCTAAAACCAGACTGTAACATCTCAAGCACATTGTTAGTGCAAAGGAATTCATTTAACTGTAAATAAAGTAGATACCCTAATTGACTTAACACAGGAAATGTACGGTAAAATGAAATTTGTGGAGCTGTGAAAAATTTTGTTTGAATGTCTTTAGCGTAGTTGTATGTAAACTTTTGGCCTGTAAAATTGGTATGTAAAAATGGTAAACGATGAATTATCAAACTCCGAGGGACCTGAAAACCTTTAAATTATTTGGAGAATTATTAATATTTATGTTGGAAATGTAACAATGTGAAAAATAATATATATATTTTTAAACTTCAGGCCAGGTTCCCATTCTTCAAAAAAACAAAAACAAAAAAAAAAAAAAACTGGTCTGTAATATGAATACTAAATTTCAACATAGATGCCTTTAATGCAAAGCACAATACCTTTTTTTATAGAATGATCATTCATATTTACTGTAATGTAAGACAAGTAATTTGACCTCTGATTTAAAAATAAAAACACATTGATGTTATATTCTCCCAATACAACACCACACAGCTGCATACACAGGTATTTAGCATCCACTCAACACTTTTGACAGTATTTTAATAACAGGGGTACTGCAAACACGACAGTGTGTGATTATGTTGAACCTCACCTCCACTATGTACAATTGCAAGAAAAAGTTTGTGAACCTTTTGGAATTATCTGGATTTCTGCAATAATTACTCATTAAACGTGGTCTGACCTTCATTTTATTCACAATAATAGACAAAAACATTCTGCTTAAACTAATAACACACAATCAGTTGCTCTTATCATATCTTTATTGTCTAAACATTCACAGTTCAGGCTGGAAAAAGTGTGTGAACCCTTATATCTAATAACTGGTAGGACCTCTTTAGCAGCAATAACCTCCACCAAATGTTTCCTATAACTGCTGATCAGACTTGCACAATGGCTAGGATGAGTTTTATGCCATTACACCATACAAAACTGCTTCAGTTCATTGCTATTCCTTGTATTCCTTGCACGAATAGCCCTCTTCTCATGCCACAACATCTCAATTGGGTTAAGGCTGGACTCTTACTTGGCCATTCCAAAACATGAATTTTCTTCCATTTAAACCATTCTGTTGTTGATTTACTCATGTGATTTGAGTCATTGTCTTGTGGCATCACCCAACTTCTATTAAACTTCAGGTGACAGACTGCTACCCTGACATTCTCCAGTAAAATGTATTGATACAATTTTGAATTTTTTGTTCCCTAAATGATTACATGTATTTCAGGTCCTGAGGCAGCAAAGCAGCCCCAAACCATGATGCTCCCTCCACCATGGTTCACACATGAGATTTTGGTGATGGTGAGCCGTACTTTTTCTCCCCAAACATACTTGCCATTTCTGTAAAGAAGTTCAACTTTTTTCTCATCCATCCATTGAACATTGTCCCAGAAGCATTGTGAAACATCCAGGTGGCCTTTTGCAAACTTGAAACATGCAGCAATGTTTTTTTGGAGAGCAGTGGTTTCTTCCATGGTGTCCTCCCATGAATACCATCCTTGTTTAGTGTTTTTCTTGTAGGGGACACGTGAACCGAGACTTTAGCAAGTTGAAGAGATTTCTGCAGGTCCTTCGCTGTTCTTTTTGACCATCTTCAGCATTGCAGGCTGCATTCTTGCCACAATCTTTGTAGGATGCCCACTACTAGGGAGAGTACCAACAGTGCATTTGTAGACAATTTGTCTTATTATGGATTGATTAACCCCCAGACCCTCAGAAATACTTCTGTAGACTTTTCCAGCTTAAAGTCCTCTGAAAATTGTTCTGATCAGTGCATGGTTCACATGAAGAGATGTTTTTGAGAAGAGACCTTGTCAGGAACCAAACTCATGTCATTGATTGGAACACCTGACTCTAATTAGCTTTTGGAGAACTCATTACTTTATAGGACATACATACTGTAAATGTCTAAATGGTGCATTGAGTGTTGACAAGAATAAGTACAATTATTTGTTTGTCATTAGTTTAAGCAGACTGTGTTTGTCTGAGGAGGGGATAGGAGGGAGTGGGGTTTGAGAGTGGAGTTAAGTCTTCCTTAACCCCACCCTTTCTTCATTTTACTGTATCCCTGATGTAAAATCAGTACAAACTGAAACTAAATAAAAAACCCTCAAGGTTGTGTTATTAGGTCAGTGAGTTATTGGAACAGAGAGAAAGAATGGGAGAAAAAGAAGTGCATTGTGCATTATGCATATCCATTCAGGTTTTCATTTGAATCTACCATGAAAGCAAAGCATATTAGCACTCATGAGAGATCTGAATTCAAAAGTGAGGATGTGATCAGAAAGGGTAAAGCAGGGTTCATTTGTGACAAAACTAAATGGGGCTGAGGTAAAAAGGGTTATTCAGTGGAAGGAATAGTTTATGTAATGGTCACTGACTGCCTGTAAAGGCCACAGTTAAACATTACAGTACAACTTCACTGACCTTCCACAGCATGGCTGACTGGAAATATAAAGTGAAGATTATCATAATGTCCAAACTTTGCATTGAATTCACTTTGGTAGTGAATGACAGTACTTTGCTTTTAAAATGTACTGTCAGTTCATTACTAGAGTTAATTACTTTTGTAAGGTGAATAGACAACTGTAGGGACCCTAAGAAAGAGATTCAAAAAGTATTTACCTGCAGGTTCCCAGAAGTCACGGGTTGTGTTTGAGCTGAATTTAATAACTGGTTGCCACTTTTTTCACAGGAAAAAATCTTTATTATAGAAAATACATTCTGGTCTTTCAGAAGATATTCATCAGATAATTTTTTAGAAAGCTAGCATTTTGTTGCAATATTGGCCCAGTTTAGGATGCAATAAACAACCAACACATACTTTACAAACTGGTTTCTATATCTATAAAAAATACACTTTATGTATAATTTAAAAATAAAAGCTTTGGTTTATTTAATTTCAGCCTCTTTCTTTCTATTTTCAATCATCCCCCGCCACACCCCCATTACATTTAGATAATACAGTACCATTTAACACTTCCCCCAATTCTTAATTACTGTATCTGTATATGTACTTAATTACGACCACATGTAAGCTTATTGGCAAGAACAGACTACTCAACCCATCAAAGCTAGCAAATTTCCCTCTTGTCTAGATAGAATTCAGCACTGGTCATCCATCGAGCCTGGTCTTGAACTCTCCAAAGCTGCCGGCATTCTGAGTTCTAATAAGTCATGCTCTGCTTTACTAACTTTAAAAACCTCCAGATTTTTACATTTCCATCACTGCCCTCTTGGTCTTCTGACAGAGCAATGTTAGTGCATTCATTACAAAACTAAACACCATATTTATATTTCCGAAGTCTCATTCTGATTAAATTCAAGACTGATTGATTTGTAGCTTATAAGTTTGTTATCCTTCGCTGCTTGTTAATGCTCTTGTTAATACAATATTAAAGGGGATCTGCATTAGAGCTGGCTGAAATACCAGCATGTCATGGCTACAGCACCTCTTCCAAAACAAAAATGAAAGAGAGCTGCTTTGGGAGAAATTTGATCTAGATGGATTTCACTTGTCAGTTTGGCCAGGCTCATGGTCGTGTCCTGTACTAGCCCAGGTACATGTGGTGGTGGCATTTGGTCCAGGCAGGTACAGAGAGGCAGACATTGTAAACATGTGTTTCTGGTTGGGTACAAATAGTTTGTGGGATCTTGAGCTGGCCACTTTTAATCATTTTTTTGGGGGCAAGGGTGAGGGGGGAGGTCCAGTCTTCTAATGTAAGTCACTAATCTTGGATAATGACTATTGGAGTGCTGTTTGTCAACATTGATCTCAAGTGTTTTTAGAATTCAAATCTGACAATAACATCACACCGATTAATCAGCAAAATTTAAAAAAGGAGAAAAGCCATTTTCATCCAACTTTGAAATGAAAATGAAAAACATTTAAAAAAATGGTACTGAGGTGACAAATGCAACCAATACTACAGTATATAGAACAAATTCTAATGAGGAGAACATGGAGGGTGGGCTCTGCTTTTTTTAACCAACCAAAGTACTGTTTTTAAGTGACTGACTGGCTAGCTGCCTCCGATCACACATGCCTCATTGAGGAGACAGCAAGAACTTGGCTTTCATAATTGTAGGTTAACTAGATCTTAAAAATGCACCACAGATCTGTTGACTCTACTGTCACCACACTTGGTTTTCACAAACTAGGAGGCTGTCCCAATATGCACACTTGATCACACTTGCACGCTTGGGTACTTGCCGTTCACGTTCATTTGCTTCGCATACTGTAAGTGTGCAAGTGTGTACCATTTTTCGAATAATCAAAAGGGCAGTGCGCTTGACGTGCAGGTAGACTTATGCTATGGTTGCTCCAGATAAATATTTGGCCAAGTACGCAATCCCACAATTCACTAAGTTGGTGACATTTTTTTTTGATGCAAGTCACAAGGTTGCAGGTTGGGATGGCAGGTATGCCATCCCGCCAAGTTACGCCTTGGCGGGGGCATGCCCCATACCTATACAGCACAGAGAGTTTGGCACTTTTCGGGGTTCCCCACAGAAATAACCACAACAGCCACAGACACTCAGCCCTTAAAAACATTAAATTCTGTACATTCTGACCCCATTTCAAAAACAGATTTCATAAACAACTTCACATGTCCACACAATAAAGCCGCAAACTAAGGGGATTTTGCGTTTTCTCCTTCTCCTTCTTCTTCTTCTTCTTCTTCTCATTCTTATTTTTCCTGCCGCCTATCCCACTAATAACATGTATCCCCATTGGACATTTTACCGACACCCGCCAAAATGGTGATTTTCACACTTTCTCGGTTTTATGTGCTATTTGCACAAGAGCCATTGAAGAAACACAATGAGTAAAGTATTAAATATGTCCATTCTGCATTTTTCGGAGAAATATACGTTTTAAATTTATCGTCCTATTTTAAACCGGTTGAGAAAGTTGTCAACTTGGTGCTTCACGAACACAGTAACCACTCCCCTTTCCACGCCCCGTAAACCCATGGATAACTCCAGACCCATAGTTTACGCCGCTAGCTTACAGGCAAGACAATGAAAATATTTGACTAACGTTAGGTTCACTTAAATTAGAGTGCCTTTTAAGGACTATTAGATTATTTCTGGTTATATTCATTTAGCTAGCTAACGTTCGTTTGCTTTCATAAGGCAATGTTATCGATAATGTTAGCTAGCTAGTTTGCTTTTATGAGGATGTTATAGTTGTGCTTTTATCTTAACTTGGCTAGCTAGATAGCAAAAATTATGATTGGATATAAGTCAACGTCTTTACCTTAGCTATCTATTGGTACTTCATATACTACTAAGCTAGCTAGCTTGTGAAAAGTCTCCCAAAAACAGCACGTATCATGGGGGTAGCTATGGTAACGGGGCACGGTCTGTCAATCATAGCTAACTGACAGTTCTCATTACCACGCCCAGACGGTTCGGGTGAACTTTTATAGTGGGAAATTTCGGCTTAGAAAAATATGTTTTAAAGTACATTGAAATGACTGAATAATACAAAAATTATGCACATTTGTTTTGTTGTTGTCTAAAGACAACTGGGAAGTGTCACGTTCAACCACCATGTTACTCCTTTAACCTGCTTTTACCCTCACTAATAATTGTCTACTACTTCTCAATTATTGCTTTTGCACCATATCTACCAGCCGTTCCCCGAACGTATACACTGTATTATGATGTACCGTCTGCACGTTCAATTGTTAACCGGCTACAATATTGCAAAGCCATATGGATTCAACGGGAGCTCTTCTGAGCTTACTCGCTTGTGTTCTTCTTTAAAACCCCGGACAGGTTTGCTAATGATATTTCACGCATTGCATAGCTATGTCATGGTGCTGCCCCTAACAAAGTGACAGACTGGTAAACCTCCGGTTGAACGATTGAATCCCGCCTCGTCCTCAGGCAGATAATTTCCTCTTTTACACTGACGTTCTCTTACGCTCATATTTGCTTTACCAAAACTCACTCATGGCCACCCATATGCATTTCATGACGGCAAATGTATTCCTTTTATTAAAAAGTTACACCAGTTCACCGCTGTGCCATTTCTACTAACTACATTTCTTCACTTGGCTACCGTACAAAACCTTCTTATCAGCAAACGCCACGTTTCTACATTCATGTTACCTCGCCCTGTTCTCTATCTAGCCACATACAAACAATTACTACGTATATACGTTCTGCAACTCCCCATTAAAACATTACATTTAAAATCATGATTCACTCATAATTATAACTACTAGTACTGAACATGAAAAAAACACAGCAGTGCAATAGATTTCACACGTTACTTAACCCTCCACTTTAACAGTTAACACTATATAGCGACTGTTATATATACCGTTCGATAAGGAATATAAGCTCGCTCATGGTCACTCCATTTACTTCGCACTATACTCCGTGATCATGTTAACCTTCACCTACATGCCCATTCTGCTAAAAACATATTGTTTCAACTACGGAATTTCGTAATTTCATCCTAATTTCTCTCACACTGTTGTTATTTTCTCATATGCAAAGCCTGCTGGGACATATGCGTCTGCTCCTATTCTCCACTATCATGTTTTCCGGTTCTAGTTTAGCAAAACAGCGAAGAGGATTCCTACCTGCAGATAAGCCTATCAAAATGCCTTATAAACCTTACAAACACTAAAAATGCATCTCCACGAAATAACAGACAACGGAGCAGAACAGAAGGATAAACCTTACAAACACTAAAAGTGCATCTCCACGAAATAACAGACAACGGAGCAGGACAGAAGGCTACACAAGTTGCAACCTAGGGAGTTATAATTCTACGGGCTTGCTGATTCTTTTGTCAGTCAAGGCTCATTGGATGGACGTCAAATCCGTGAGTACATACACTGGCCATATTTCATCTGCGTTTCTGATCCGTTTACGCTTACGCCACTGCATCCTTTCTCACAGCCACTGTTTTACATATATAGCAAACCGAAACTGCTGAACGGTACACGCTCATCAGACTGTACAAATTCACACAACGATAGCCATAATCCACAACTGTTTCTTACAGGGTCGCATTTCTCTCACTCATAATAAAACGCTTTGCAAAAAGAAATGATATCTCATAAAAAACACGTTTTCAACTTACAAAAATGCCAAGTTACTCAAAAGTATTGATATCAAAATGACGCCAAGTTACGGTACTACAAACAATATAGGCTATCTTGCCTCACCGAAATGACATAAGATGTATTTCAAAGCAATGCTACCCAATATTTCCTCAGTTCTTTCAAGTCACTTGGCCCTGTGTTTTGTAATCTTACCATTTTACAATGTCATGCAAACTTTGTGTCACATCAGAGTCAAATATTTCGAATTGCCTCATGGAACACATTGAAATTAATGTACAAAACTGCTGCCGAGTAACTACAGGAAGCATATTTCTCCAGAAAACATGTTTATACTTGCTTCTGAACTGAATTTGAGTACATGTGCAAGTTATTGTATATTTGCTACGTACAATAAATACTGCATGTAAAATACATATTGTACATACATACATTGAGAACTTCTTTATCCCCATGGGGACATTTCCCTCGCAGCATGTTACATTCACATTTACGAACACACACTTATACCAAGAAACATACTATCATTCACGCAACAGAAAGGCTGAGCAGTGAAATACATACATACCAATACAAATTGGACATATACACGCCTATTCAATCGATCTTGACTGTGAGAGAGCCATCCACACATATGTTTGGCCTGTCCATGTAGTTAGCATGCTTATACACAGGGCCAAGTGACTTGAAAGAACTGAGGAAATATTGGGTAGCATTGCTTTGAAATACATCTTATGTCATTTCGGTGAGGCAAGATAGCCTATATTGTTTGTAGTACCGTAACTTGGCGTCATTTTGATATCAATACTTTTGAGTAACTTGACATTTTTGTACGTTGAAATCGTGTTTTTTATGAGATTTCTGTTTATTGGAGGAAAATGCCACCGAAGCAACAGCAAAGATGCAAATGTTGTAACTTGTTCATATGGTAGCATCATGATGATATTGTTAACATGAATATAATATTAGCAAGCTTGGTTAATTGGTCTGTAGTTAGCAAGCTCACATTACTTGCTATTAATGCGTGAGATTACAATAAATTATTTAAAATAGGAACCATGGATTTAAAAGTGTATCCAAATTGTTTTAATCCCCTTGGGGAAGCACTTGGGCACTTAATACATACTTGCACACTATATGTAAATTTACCCAAGTACCTAAGCGTAAGTACCCAAATGAACTTAGCCAAGTATGGAGAAATGGGACAGCCCATTCGTTTGCATAAACCCTTTAATGGCTGAACAGAATTGCCATTTCTTTTACCCTTTGCCACAGATACACCAAGAAATGCATGAAGATGAAAAAAGATGAAAAAAAATTTTTTTTGATACAAAATGTATGGTGTGCAAAGTATACATATTTATGCTCAACACACATCAAAAAGAATTTAGAATCCAAAACATAAAATTTCTTTAATGTGTTATTGCTTGAGCCTCAGACCAATTTAACAGTATGGAAAAACAACAACAGAAAACCCCAGTATTATCACCCTGCACAACAAAATCTTCAGCAATGTGAACACAGTTTATTAGTCTACTGTGAACAACATGTGCCATGTTAGACAAAAGTACTTTGGCAGAGTTTGGCAGTGCACTTTTTGCACTGAACGTTTTGCTGTGTGGAAACCCCAAAGATAAAAAAATGCACAATCCAGATACAGATAGCTATGACACAACATATGGTGAAGTCATCACAAACAATCAAGCACGGTCAAGCTTTGCTATTGCAAGCATTAAGCTGGTCTATCAGGCTCCATGAAAGCAGATATTTACTATAAAAAAGAAGGGTATTAGAGGTCTGCTACATTAAGAACAGAGATATACTTGTTGAGCGCTGGCATTGACCACCTTCCCAAACATACACACATAAAATGCAAGACAGAAATGGAAAGCAAGAACAGTTGTCCTGATCATTGGCATATTTCTTGTGAGATTACAATTTGCACAATTTCAACAATTCTCCACCCCTCCAAAGTACCAAGGATTTATATACTGTATGTAGCTACATTGCAACCTACACTACATGGCCAAAAGTATGTGGACACCTGATATCCAACATCTTATCCAAAATGATGGGCATTAATATGGAGTTGGTCCATCCTTTGCTGCTATAAAAACCTCCACTCTTCAGAGAGGAAGTGCCAGTGCTAATACCAAAGGAGCATTAGTGTGGTCAGGCACTGATTGGGCGATTAGGCCTGGATCGCAGTTAGCTTTCCAACTGATCCCAAAGGTGTTGGATGGGGTTGAGGTCAGGGATCTTCCTTCACTGGAACTAAGGGGCTTAGCCCAAACAGTTAAATACAGCCCCAGACCAACGGGTGTCCAGATACTTTAGGTCCCATAGTCTATAAAACCCAACTGTCTGAATTCAGTTAGATAATTATCATTTCATTTATTTTTGTTTTATTTTTTGATTTAATTAAATGGCTGACCCTGTTTGGATAGTGATAATTTTTGGTTCCTGATGTAACTCCACAAATGTTTGACACAAAGGAAAAACTGCTTCATGAAAAATAATCCAAGAAAAAAAAGTAATCAACATTCATAGCTGATTATCTAGAGGAAAAAAGAAAAAATATTAGCAGTATGAACACAAAAAGACATGTGAGAAAAGGGTCCTTTCTATACAATATGATAAAATGACCGGCAGTGTATTATAATGGCTAAGGAGTTGGTCTTGTAACCTAAAGGTCACAGGTTCGATTCCCCGGTAGGACACCACTGTTGATCAAGGTATTTAACCTGCATTGCTCCAATATATATACAGCTGTATATCTGGATACAATGTAAGTCGCTCTGGATAAGAACATCTGCTAAATGCCTGTAATGTAATACGAATGCAGCATGAGTTAGATTCAGATCAATAATGGATAATTGCAGGGCAATTGAGAACGTTTGACCCTAGGCCAGTGCATGAAAGAAACATCTTTAAGTGGAAACATCCTTACGTTCCTACTGGCATGCTGTTTATGCATGTCTTTAAGGGATTTCCCTCTGTCTTATAGGCTATGCTTTCAGAGAACTGTCACTTATTTTTTTTATACGTTTTTTTACTCTTAGATGGCACTGGTTGCCCTGGAGTCATTTTTCATAAGAACTTACTATGGTAAAATATATATATTTAAATATTAATACTATTATCATATATTAGCAATCAAGAATAGACCCTTGATATAAGGTGAGGTGGTGACTAAAAAAATATAAAATTCTCTCTGCTTTATACTGCTTGAAGAATCACTCCACACTGACAAATAATATATTCCGACCAGTGGATTTTCTTAAAATAGGTCTTACATTGACACATATATTTTCTCTGTGGTGCCAGTGTGGAAGAAAAATAGTATAATATAAATATTATATTTGTGTGAATAGTCAATCAATTAAGAGTTATAAAAATCTATTAAACATTTTATTGTCAGTACTCCATCATGGACTTTGTGTTTTTGTTCTCCCCCTACCTGTCAGTGTTTGTTGTCACATGTGGGTTGGCTTTTGTTTTCATCACTATGTGCTCTGGACTCTGCCCCTCACCTGTTACCCCTTATCCCACTCACCTGTTCCTTGTTCCCTCATTGTCCTCTGCCTATTTAAGACTGCCTGTCTTACCTTAGTTTGTCAGTTCGTCCCAGATTGCTCCTGTGTGTAGTTCCAGCCTGTTTTCTATGATAGTTTTTGTGTGTATGACCTCTGCCTGATTATTCTGACCTTGTTTTTGCCTTGCTGATTTTTGATTGTTTGCCGGCCTGCTTTGTCTGTACCCGTGCTTGATCTCTGCCTGTCCCTGGATCTTGTCTCTGCCTGCTGTCTGGATTATCTGCCTGCCTCTGACTGTTTTTGGTTATGACCTCTGCCTGTACCCGGATTATTCACTTTGCCTGCTGTCTTGGACTGATCTTTAATAAACTGATTTGAACTGAGAATTCTGCCGTGGTCTGCGGTTGAGTCCCTACCCGTGTCGTGACATTTATGACAAAATTAATATTCATTTTAAGCACCCTTAAATTAGAAGAATAAAATGGCCTTTCTAAATAACCCTCAATAAAACTACGTTCCAACAAAACATGTAACTACTTTTCTAGTTACAGAAAATACGAAGAAAGTTGCAATGACAGAAACAGGTTCTCAAGTATTACACTTAAAATGATTTTAAAAAAATACACACACACAAAATGACTGATGCTTACAGTATAAAACAGTAGACAGAACTGATTTCACTGAATCTTGTGCAACATATGCTGATATATTGTGAGCATTGGGTGTTTGGCCATTAAAACTAGACACCGACACCTCATAGCCCACCTCCCTTAACCTAAAACACTCATGCTCCTATAGTGAAACCAGTAGTCCATGCAGATTTAAAGACCCCACACAATAAACATCATTGTCCTGCCAGCTCTACTATGGGGCCAGCTCAGAAGTCCAATTAAGTTGCTGTGCAATCAAAATGATCTTATTTAATAGTTATTTGATACACAAAGAACCAAAGATAATAAATACTATGATATTAAGCTGATTTCCCTTAGTTGAACTTAGTTCAGTTTTTGTTTTTTTGTCCTGAAAGCAACAAAGTACTTACAATGACCACAGCAACAGCAACATGGCATTTTACATTTAAACCAGTCAGCGGTACATCTGTGTAGTGGGCTGCCGATCAGAAGTGATTTGTGTCAGACATCCAGCCACTATCCTCCTCCTTCTAAATGAGGAAACATTTGGGTAAATAAAATCTGTGAAAAACTAAGAATAAATCTTTATCTTCTGGCTTTATGAACACTTTAAATGTAAGAAAAATGTTATTGCATGGAGTATTTAAACAGCAAAATGAAAACAGAAAATAGCATGGGTGAAGGATGAATAAAAACAAAATCCTGACCTGAAAGAAAAAACACTAAAGGCCAGTTGTTTTGGATCCATATCTGGCGTGAGCTGCAACAGGGCGTGATGGGCAGGGAGCAAATGACAGAAACAGCCCCACAATAGGCTGAAAGCACAGCTAAAAATAACCCACCCCTACAGCATACAGGTCATCTTGTGTTTGGAGAAAAGAGCAGCAAGTCTTTTGGGTAGGGGGGCAGCAGGGGAATTCTTGTCTGAATAGAAATTTTCTGATGGACAATCTTTTATTTAAAGTAAAAAAGGTTTCTTTACTTTACTTTTCTTTACTTTAGAAATAATAAAAAATTTTAAGAAAAACAAAAGAAATATTCTTCAAGAGAATAAAATGAATGTCGAGCCAGAGGGGGCTGCTTCTGCTGCGCTGAATCACTATAGAACAGACTCCATGTTCTCGCACCACTCATGATCCTCCAGGTTGTATATAAACTTTGTCCTGTGAGCAGGGTTCTGGTCCAGGTCCTTCCCCACGTTGTCTAAAGTGAGGTTGGAGGAAAAGAGTTCGGTGGGGGTCATATATCCCTCGTTGTTTTTTATATATTTCTTGTAGTTCTTGCGCAAGCACTGCCAAGTGGTGGCATAGAGCAGGAAGGCCACGGCCTTCAGGACAATAGCGATGCTGACATACAGGTGGCGGTAGGCCACATTGTCATACAGCATACAGGCCCCCCTGTCTCCACAAACTGTGCTCCAGAATAAGCATGTTGAGTCGATCCCTGCACCAAAGATCAGTGGGGGCGGTATGAAACCTGCCAATACAGAAGTAGGGAACCAATCAGATTACAGCACAAAGGGTTATGTAATGTAATGGCAAAGCTGAGCACCGATTATAAATTTAACAAAGGGATCCATTCTTCCTTCTTTTGGGTAGCAGACACATTTGGTGAGGAAGCCAACTTCGAACTTCAAAAGTTGAGCTTACTTCATCTATTTACTGTACCTTGTTCCTATGTTGAGTACTTTCTTCTGGAGTTCCAAAATGAACAAAGCTGACTGTAAATGATTTTGCACTCAACAAAATGTACTAGATTAAAACTAAATTGAAATGTTAATAATGACAAAAATATACTATATTAAAGAAATCTACTATGTAGAACAAGTCGACATAAATTTGGCTTGCTTCACAGATAGACATGCACAGTACACAGAGTTTGTTGACAGTCCCTTACCTAACAGTCGCAACAGCAGGAATAGGACTCCCAGGGCATAAGACTTCAGCTCCGGGCTGACCGTCCTGCAGAGGGGCACAGAGAAACTGAGCTAGAACAAAAAGTTTTTTGCTACATTTTAAAAACATTGCTGTGTGGTTGTGGTGAATAATGTTTTCTGTTTTTAATAAATAGGTCAAAATATGGATGGCTGTGAGGGATGCTCTTTGAATGCCTACTGCAAGAAAGCACAAGACCCCTGGACACATTTGAAGTCCTGACTATTGCTAATCAGGTGTAAATGGGACAACTGTCAGTCCTCAGGTCATAGACATCATTTACACAGTGTGGCAAGAGCACTGTGGATATGGTAAGGAGGTTTATTCCCTCACCAAGAAGCCGACCCTTTAAGTATCACGTGACACATGCTAATGTATTTGAAACCTGTCAGTGGCATGTTCGTCAGCACAGTGCTCATATTTTACATGTTTCTCACAGTCAGAAATCCTTTAAGGGCATTTCTAAACATGGTGTCCAGGCCTAGACATCTCACTGCTATGTGAGAAAGCTTAGAATGTATTCACAGTCTGCAGAATTATGATGTCAGCTGTGTTAAAGCCTTGACTGGCTCTGAGAGAAGGAAAGCTGGTGCCTATATCACGAAGCAGGAGTACTGACTTACTGATTAACTGGTTATATTGTTATATTGTGAGTCATCTGGATAATTGTACTGAGTAAGACCCAGAACTCCCAAATCTGGAACATGGACTAAAGTAAAAAGAGCTGCTCTGGGTTTTACTCAGGGCAGTTATCCAGATAACTCATATTATAACAATATAACCATGTGTGCATTGTTTGTTTACAAATCAAAAACAAGATGTCTTTGTCCCAAACATTATGGAGCTCACTATATATCCAGCTTCGTGATACAGGCCTCTGATTGTTAAAGCCCTGACTCGCTGAGAGCTGATGATGTTGCTGTATTAAAGCCCTGATTGGCTCTAGCAGAGGGGAGCTGATTTGCAGACCCTGGTTTGAGAGAGCGAGAAGAGATCTCCACAGAGAGGCCCTGGGTAATGGATGACTAGGGTAGAGCCCTGCAATGGGATTCATGGCACAAGACATGTTTACTCTGATGCATGGGGTCAGAATCAAGTTTGCGAGATGATAAATGACATTTAAAATATTACATAAACAATATAAATTACTACATTGCTCAATGATGCACGTAAAGATGTAATCATCTAGTTTGCGAATAGAATTTATAATTCACCGAATCTGATCAAAAACCTAGTTAGTTTCATTTCCGCCCGTTAACTATGATGTATATATTTAATTTGAGGACTGTTAAATCATATAGGCCTGTTTGATTTCAAACTCTTGGGTTCAGAATTCTCATGTTCATTGCATTAACTAATTAATTAATTAATTAATTAATTAATTAATTCATTTGTGGGATGGGAATGAGTGAAATATCAGTACAAAGCAGTGATACAGATGGGCGTGGCAACAGTCTGTAATGTTGCGGGTGGGAATTGGATTTGCAGTAGGGATGTAGACTAGGGTGTATAAGTGCACATTTCTGTGTGTGACTTGGTTAGTCTGTGTGTGTATACAAGTGTGTGTGCAACTGTGCATGTATATGTGTGTGTACCTGATAAGTAAGATGACAACGATTATGTGTGACTATGTACGTGCTTATGAGCATATACGTCTACCTGATGAGTATAATGACAGAGGGTGTCTGTGCCATGGCTCCTATCATGCTGCAGACACAGATGATGCAGAGGAAGATGAGGAAGGCCTCCTGGCAGCCCGGGCTGGGGCACTTCCCTGGCACAGCCGCAGCGTTACTGATGTCACTGGAGATGCATGTGCACCCTGTCAGATTCTGGGACAGGAGAGAAAGAGATGGTATGCCAAATCTTACTGAACCATCTGTACTGGCCCCTCTGCCTCACCTCCTCACCCCTCAGACCTCTCCCATTGCTCCTCTGCCCCACGCCTCACACTTCCCCTCTATCACGCCCCATCGCCCGTTGGACGACAGTGTGCACAGACAGGATTGGCTTTGGTGTTGTCAGTTTCTGCATACAGTGCCTTCGGAAAGTATTCAGACCCCTTCACTTTTTCCACATTTTGTTGTGTTACAGCCTTATTATAAAATTGATTACATTTTTAAAAATTCTCATCAATCTACACACAATACCCCATAATGTCAAAGTGAAAACAGGTTTTTAGAAATTTTTGCAAATTTATTAAAATGAAATGAAAGCTCTGGATGGGGAGCGTTACTGCACAGCTATTTTCAAGTCTCTCCAGAAATGTTAGATTGGGTTCAAATCCAACTCTGTCTGGGCCACTCAAGCAAATACACAGACTTGTCCCGAAGCCACTCCTGCGTTGTCTTAGTGTGTGCTTAGGGTCGTTGTCCTGATGGAAGGTGAACCTTCGCCCCATTCTGAGGTCGTGAGCTCTCTGGAGCAAGTTTTTAACAAGGATCTCTCTGTACTTTGCTTTGTTCATCTTTCCCTTGATCCTGACTAGTCTCCCAGTTCCTGCTGCTGAAAAACATCCCCACAGCATGATGCTGCCACCACCATGCTTCACTGTAGGGATGGTATTGGCCAGGTGATGAGCGGTGCCTGGTTTCTTCCAGACGTGATGCTTGTCATTGCGGCCAAAGAATTTAATCTTGGTTTCATCAGACCAGAGAATCTTGTTTCTCATGGTCTGAGAGTCCTTTAGGTGCCATTTGGCAAACTCCAAACAGGCTGTCATGTGTCTTTTACTGAAGAGTGGCTACCATCTGGCCAGTCTACCATAATGGCCTGATTAGTGGAGTGCTGCAGAGATGGTTGTCCTTCTGGAAGGTTCTCCCATCTCCACAGAGGAACTCTGGCGCTCTGTCAGAGTGTCTATTGGGTTCTTTGTCACCTCCCTGACCAAGACCCTTCTCCCCCGATTGCTCAGTTTGGCCGGGCAGCCAGCTCTTGGACGAGTCCTAGTGGTTCCAAACTTCTTCCATTTAAGAATGATGGAGGCTACTGTGTTCTTCAGGACCTTCAATGCTGCAGAAATTTTTTTGTACCCTTCCCCAGATCTGTACCTCGACACAATCATGTCTCGGGGGTCTACGATAAATTCCTTCGACTTTATGGCTTGGTTTTTACTCTGACATGCACTGTCAACTGTGCAACCTTATATAGACAGGTGTGTGCCTTTCCAAATCATGTCCAATTAATTGAATTTATCACAGGTGGACTCCAATCAAGTTGTAGAAGCATCTCAAGTATGATCAATGGAAACAGGATGCACCTGAGGATGCACTTTGAGTGTCATAGCAAAGTGTATGAATACTTATGTAAATGTGATATTTCAGTTTTATACTTTTAATAAATGTGCTAAAAAGTCATTATGGGGTATTGTGTGTAGATTGATGAGAATAAAAATGAATGTAGTAAATTTCAGGCTGTAATGTAACAAAATGTGGAAAAAGTGAAGGGGTCTGAATACTTTCCGAAAGCACTGTATGTATGTGTACATAAACATAATATACGTGTGTATATATATATATATATATATATATGAGGTATGGTACTCACAGCTCTAGTGCAACCAGCGAAGCAGGCAGACAGGTAGGTCACATCGTTGGAGCCGCAAACGGGCCTTACTGAGGCTGTGTAGCAGTTGCAGTTCCTCATGCAAACCACCTCTGGCTTCTGCCCTACCCGCAGGGTCCTGGGAACAGAGACATGACTTCAAACGGCAAATCTCAGTCTATACCCACACCTTCCTGCATAACATTGGCCCAGCCCAGTCTATGCAACAATCTTCTGAGCTAGGTAAATGCTTAGAGAAAAACTGTGATAAAATTCAAAGTGCATTTCTGATTCAGGCTCAAATGTATTTGAAGTCGAATCTGTGTCTGGGATCAACAAATCAGCACACTACAGAAAGTACTGGAATAATGTAGGGCCTCTTAATGAATGCAATTACTTTCAAATGACACTTGAAATTATACAAAAATACATGCTAACATATAAACTCTGAAGCACACACATACATACACAAATGCACGCACGCACCAATGCACGCACACACACACACATACACAAACACACATACAGTAAACACACACAAATACATACATATATACAAACAAACATAAGAAAACAGCATCAGAAAGCAGGTCCTTACTCATCACCGTAGGTAACAGTCACCCCTGCAACAGGTCCGGTGTCACAGCCCAGGAAGAGGAAGGTGACGTAGCAGGCGGTGGACACCAGGTTAACCAGCATGGCCATGCGCACAGCCCCCAGGGCTGATAAGTTGAGCTTTTTCACCAGAAGACCCCCCAGGAAAATGCCCAGACACGCGCACGGGATTGCCGTCATTCCTAGAGAGCCACAGCGAGTCCAGCCACTGTGTTTATCTCCACTATGCTTTTGGTTTCATCCCATTACATTCATTTATCACTCATGTAAATGGGAGCAGGTATCTGTGTTCATTTGCACATACAGATAAAACTGACATACATTTAATATATATTTAGCCATTTAGCAGACCCTCCTATCAAGAACAACTTACCCAACTAACATTTTTTAGATAACCCATGAATACAGCTGGATATCTTAATGGAAATTGAGGTTAAATACTTTGCTAATGGATACAACACACAGTAAAATGTTTAGTGTCAGTTACAGAGTTTATGAGTCCACTATGGCTAGACATTTTACTGTGCAGCAGTGCTCCACCTGGAAAACCACCCAGCAATCTCTGAATTACAGACTCAGTTCCCTAACCACACATGCAGTGATGTCATATTTCACAGCAACTACACAGTACTATGCTGACCAATACATACTATGCTTTATTTCCCAGAAGTCATAATCCACACACAGATCATGCATATAATTATTCATAAAGTCAAGAGAATTAGACATATAAATCTGCAGTATGTCATAATTACATATAGTCCCAATGCAAAAATACTCAAGTTAAATCCTTTAAAATGTGAAACACATGAGCATGACTTGGCCCTTATTTGCCCATATAACTAATTATGCATATTGGTTATTTTCCTTTGTAAGCCTGCTTTACTACATGCAGCTTTTTTGTTGCTCTGAAGCTTATTGGTTGAAAAGATAAGCCCATCTCATCATTTATCATTGTGAAAGCATGACAAATATTTATAAGATTTTGGGAGATGTTGGACTGAAGGTGGCTTCTCAAGTGACTAGTGAGTGACTCACCCAGGAGCTGATTGGCTGAGGAAGTGGTGAGATTGAACTGCTGCTCCAGGTACTTCCCTAGGAACGCGGCGAAGCCGGCCACAACGGCAATCTCCATACAGGCTGCCAGGATTATGCAGGTGAAGACGGGATTCGAGAGCAAGTGCTTGGTCACCTCGGGAATCACTGGAAGACAAGGTGGGCAGGGCAGTTTATGACTCCACATCAGACCACTTAAAACCATATCAGACCACCTGACACACTGTGTGAGGGTTGGGGAGAGCACATACATATAAATATGCTCTAATTTACATTTAAGCATTTGGCATACACTTACTGAGTTAAACAGCTTACGTTTTTTTGATTTTATGTGTTCATTTTTACATGCAACCCATATTTACCAAAGATATTAAGGTTGCATACTTCAACGGTACAAAAGCAGTGCCACTCCTGGGAATCAAAGCTGCAAACGACAGTTATAACAGTCACTGACTTTACATTTATTCACTATTATACTTCACTCCAGCTCCACTCCTGTTAATTTCAGGAAAATAGCAGCATTAAAGAAACAAAGTGCATGATTTACAGCCTGAAGGCCTAATTATCCATAGCAGGAGCCAGTTCGGACCAACTGCACTGATTTTACCTAACTGCTGTATGAAAATGAGGTAACTCGTGGCACTGTAGAGTCGGGAATAACAACGTGAATAGAGGTGTTCATACTCTGACCAGCATTATCCAAACTCAGCTAGTCAAATCTAGTTTGTTTTTGTCACAATGAATTTGGCTCAATCTTTGATCAAGGTATCTGATTAGTTATGATTATTGCAGAGCCTGCTGAACCTTTCTGAATGTTCAGTTATGGGTGAAGGTGGGGATAGCTGGCTAATTCGAGAACTGTTGTTCTGCTGCCATTCAGGACCATGACTGACCAACTTCAGAAAGTTTGAGGGGCTTGTGAAATCCAAACCTCAATATAATACTTAATGTGCTAATCCTGTGCCACCACAGTCCATTGCAAGGCTAGAAATTACAGTGGTGGGCCGTCAGGGCCAGCAAGGCCTTCTCTGCTGGCCTAGAGATTGTCAGAATCAGAAAATTATATTTTTGGAATTTAATATATATTTTCATTAATGCAATGTCTTTCATTGCTACTCTCTCCCTCAGTTGTGCTGCTTCCAGTGCAGCTCATATAAATTAGAGCTTTTATCCAATCAGAATTTCTGCCTGTGCTGTCTCCGGGTGAAAAATCTACCCTGAACCTTCAGAATTTTAAGTGAATCCCCTCTGCTGTTGAAGCAAATGGGGACAATGTTGTTGATTTTCATATTCTTTAACCAATCATATTTTGAGTTTGCCATGTTGGGTGTATTCTTTGACATGCCAGAGCCTTCTAGCTGGCCTTCCAATAAGGTTGCCTAGCCGCCTACGTCAGCATTTTCGTGTGGTGTGATCGGAGGGCCAGTTAGAGGGTATGCGCTGACATCACTTTCCCACTAGAATACGAACCCCTCAATTGGACTGAGTTGCAAAACATGCTGCGGCAACATGGCTAGGGAAAACTGTGAAACCGGAAGTAAAACAAACGATTATTGAAACAAAATTAAAGGCAGTTGGACTCGACAGTGATCCTTACAATTTAGCGGCGACTGGTGAGCTGAAAATTGGTGGGGTGCAAAACGTTCCTTTAAACTAATCATTGATCTCAACCTGTTTTCATTAATTTTCCCTTATTATCAAGTGTGCCAACGATCAAACTAATCAAATGGCAAGTAACCTAACACTCAGTGTCTTCATACCGTGCTAGGGGGATTAAATCATAAATTCAATTCATCCGTTAAAAATTCGTTTTAATCACCAAGTAGTCTACACTTAGCAAACAAGATACACCAGTCTGTTATCTACCGTGTGGATTCATTGTATTGATACTCAAGGAAAATCAGGGGAAGTTTCCACCACTGCTTAGTGATTAAAACATATTTTTCTAAATTGCATTAATCATTTAATCTCCCTAACACAAAGCGAAGAAGCTGTGAGTCAATTGATTAGTCAGATTGTTTGCATGCTTGTTAATAACTCAAAATTAATTAAAACAGTTTGAGATCAATGATTAGTTTAAAGGAAAGTTTTGCACACCACCTGTTTCTTTGGTATGCGATGTTTATTTGTGATGCAGCATCCTGTCATACTGCATAATAGTCACGTTGTATTCATGTCTCTGCAATTAGTGTATTGTAAGTCTCATAAGTTTTGAGCCTCGTGTTAAATCACTTTATTCCACTCGATAAAGGTTACTGTCAATGTGACTATGGGGTGGTTCCGTCGAATGACAATAGTCTATAGCCCTAATGTCATGGTGAGGTTATTCGAAGGCGGTTTAATTGCGGGAGGATAGCACTGAAGGCCTAGGTGTAAAATACACAGCCCGCCACTGTGAAAGAAAATGAAAATAACAATTTCCTTCCACAGTTCAGTATGTCTCCATTGTTAATCCACTCCTCGGGTTGAGGTACTTTTTCAAAATACTCTTTTTTGCTAGCTCCTTTTTGTTGCAGTTGTCTGTTAGCCTGCTTTAAGATGAATATGTACACATAACGTTTTAACCAATGTCCTGTTTCTTGTTTCTCCTGTGCACAGGCTGGGTGTTGGTTTTTTAAAAGAGCACTTTGTGGGAAAAAGTTATCATGTTGCTTTTCCTTTCGTAGGAAGGAAAAGCAACATGATATTGGCTATTGTAGCCAACATGTGCATGTGTAGCTGTATGTGTACTTAGAAGACCAAGACAAAAGTTACAAATAACTTTAATTCCTCAAACTACTACAACAAAGCAGCTATGAAGACTAGCAAAACACTTTTAATGTCATGGTGGCTTTATTACATAAAGTGTTGAGTAATAAGATACAGTACAACCGATATGCATTATGTTCTGGTGAAAATGTCTGCCCTCCATCCCTCAGGAGGGTGCCTCACATTGGTGGTGGCTGTGGTTAGTTTTCACCTCCTTCACTGTGAAAAACTTTGAGGTCAGAAAATGAAAGGTGCTATACAAGCAGGATCCACCATGGTTATAATTATTATTGTTATTACCTCTGAGCTGCTGGCAGCAGGACAGACTTGGCCCAGGATCGGTGTGGCACAGAACCCCATTGCTGGGTTTGGAACCCTCATAGTCCTGTGGCAGGCCGCTGTTGGTGGGGAGCATGGGCTGCTGGTTCTTGGCCCCACCCTTGGCCCCGCCCTCAGACAGCGACTGCGGGAAGCCGAACATGAAGAGTGCGGAGAAGAACAGCAAGACGCCACACAGCAGGAACCCGCCCCACCAAGCGCCAATCCAGCGTGGATCCTCTGGAGTGATGTCCAACTTACCTAAGACAGACACCAGAGATATAAATGCAAACACAGATGCAGACACACACAAAAACACACAAAACACACACACGCACATGCATGCACTCACACACACAAACACCCACAGATACATGCACACATGCAGGCACAGATACACACAACACACACATACCCACACCACACATGTATGCAGAAAAACACACACATACACTCAGGCAAAAAATCAGAGTAAATATATTTGCCTCATAATATAAAACTAGCACATATGTAATGTATACATGCATTTGTGTATATATGTAAATATGAATAATTTATAAGAATGATTTTATATGAATAATTAAAAGAGATACAGTGGTGAGAAGACACAGTAGTGAGCTGGTGCATTTATAATTCTGAATGTATAGTCACTCACTGGTGTCAATGAAGATAGCATCCACATAGATTTTGGTACACAGCGACCCTAGGATGAACCCACAGGCTGGCCCAAACACCAGAGTAGAGAATAAGATACCTGAAAATACACAATACAAGGAACAATGTGAGGATATGACACCACAATACACAAACAAACAAATAAAATAAAAACAGGGTATGACATCATAATGTACATAAATAACATTTCACCCAAAATTATGGGCATTAATATGGAGTTGGTCCACCCTTTGCTGCTATGACAACCTCCAGTCTTCTGGGAAGGCTTTTTACTAGATGTCGGAGCATTGCTGCAGGGATTTGCATCCATTCAGCCAGAAGAACATTAGTGAGGCCTGGCATTGATTAGGCCTGGCTCACAGTTGACTTTCCAATTGATCCAAAAGGTGTTGGATGGGGTTGAGGTCAGGGCTCTGTGCAGGCCAGTCAAGCTCTTCCACACTGATCTTGAAAGACCATTTCTATATGAACCTTGCTGTGTGTCCCGGGGTATTGTCAAGCTGAAACAGGAAAGGGCCTTCCCCAAACTTGGGGAAGCACAAAATTGTCTAGAATGTTATTGCATGCTGTAGCATTAAGATTGGCCTTAACTGGATCTAAGGGGCCGGGTCCAAACCATGAAAAACAGCCCCAGACCAAGGGGTGTCCAGATACTTTTGGTCATGTAGTGTACCATTGACAAAATTCCATACTTTTAGCCATATTTTTAGCTAAATAACCTAGCATCTACAAAATTAAATCAGACCAGGTGATCAGGAATTACTGTATACCTTTTTAAACCCTGCATGCAGGGCTTGACATGAACACCCGCCAAATATGGGTAGAATTTGGCAGTGGCGTGTAACTCCCACTCTTACCAGCCACTGGTCGGGTGACTTTTTGGGAGCATTTTCTATGGAAGACAATTTGAGGTGATACTACAGGACACTACAACTCCCTTGAGCATTGGGTGCTCATCCCATTGGCCCATTCACTTTGCTCTGTCGTGTCTTTCCTCCTTTGTCGAGCTGGGAGTATAATTGATAAGAAGGAGAACTGGACCGATATCTAACCACTGCCAAACAACCATATACCCGTTGCGGCTTTAAACTTTCCTTTAAGTGACATTTCACACTAGTGGAGAGCGCAGATTCAGATTTTGTGATTGTGATCTGAAAACACAGAATTGATAACGATTAACATCAAACACAGAAAACAACAACTTTGATTTCAGAGTCGCTTTTGTTAATTTAGCCCTACAAAAAAGAAAGTAGGCTTGTGGCAGTGTTCGGTTTAACCCTGTGGCACACAATGCATAAGCTTACATGGTTGTAGTTATTTTCTCACCAGTATTAGGGAGGTCAAACCTGTTTTGGCGATTTTTCAGAAAACATATTTTACAGTTTATTGTTCATGCATAATGCCATAAATGCATAATCAATTAACAACATATAAATTGCTAACTTGCCAGAATATAATGGTTGTTTGCTATAATATGATTTAAAAAAATGAACCACTTGCCTCCGCATGTTATCAGTCATTGGAGGGAGACGCATCATCACCTGTGTGACTTTTTGGGTTGGGTTATCAGTTTTCTTTCAATAACATGAACCAATATTTTGTGGTATTTTTACAGTAAAACTAATATACTGTACGTATTTACTGGTATGTATTGTTATGGGATCCGACGTTTAATGAAAAATGTACTCTCAAAACACAATACGTGCCAAAATGTCTCTGTTTCAAACAGCGCCCGTGGCTTCAAAATTCCATTGCAGTTGGGGCCTGCAATCGACCAGGCTCATGTCTCCGTTTTATGTCCCTAAAAAAAAAAAAAACACCCATTCATAAAACTAAAATCCTTTACACCATACTGACATGATCTTGGCAAAAATATATATGTAAAACTTTGTTGTTCAAACGAGTTTTCCCAGTGACCTAGCCACCAGAAAACATGTACACTGGCAGCAGGTCATAGCTAGCTGTGGCAATTTGAGCTGCTGGGGATTCATGTCTCCTTTTCATCCTAATTACAAAAAACACCAATTTGTAAAACTAAAATACTTCATACCATACTGTAGACAATATCTTAGCGAAGAAGTACCTGTAAGGATCTTGTTGTTCAAACGAGTTTTGCTGGTGACTTAGCCACCAGAAAACATGTACAGTGGCAGCAGGTCACAGCTAGCTGTGGGATTCAGATTCCAGAAGGTCGGGCATGTCTCCTTTTTACCGTAATTACAAAAAACACCCATTCATAAAACTAAAACCTTTTATACCACACTGTAGATAAGACCTTGGCGAAGAAATAAATGTAAGGGACTTGTTCAAACGAGTCTTCCTAGCGACTTAGCCACCAGAAATAATACATTAGCAGCAGGTTATAGCTGGCTATGGGATACTATTATATCTGCAGGGGATTCGGATTCCATAGGGTGGTATGTCCTTTTAACCGTAATTATAAAAAAACATGCAGTTGTAAAACTAAAATGCTTTATACCACACTGTAGATACAATTATGGTGAAGAAATACAAGTAAGGATCTTGTTGTTCAAACAAGTTTTCCTGGTGACTTAGCCACCAGAACACATGTATCGTCACCTTACCCATAGTCACTTGGCCAAACCTAGACACACTCCCTTGTGTCCCGTCCTTTTCATTGAAAATGTTGAAAGGACATTGGCAAAAAAGTAGTTGACCTGTATTTAGTGTAATTAAACTACCTTTGTGTCAAATTTCATGTCCATCCAAACATATATGGGAATATTACCAAATGTTTAATAAACATCACCCTGTCCGAGTGCAAAAAATGGGCCAATTCGGCACTGGGCGATGATATTGGTATACTTGACAGCCTACTTTCGCAGGCTTTGAATGTGGGTGTCTGTCTATGACCCTGCTTACACTTGGTTTTAAAATGCGTCTTGGGCAATCGGATCACAAGTGGACAACGCTAAATACAAATGTAAACGACCACCAAGATGCATTGTGATCCGATCACTCGAACCACTTGCTGACGTGGTCTGGGACGCATTTGACCACATACCTTTTATAGTGTAAACGCTAATGCGTCCTGATGCGTCCCCGACAAGGACGTAACAGGAAAATACGTCATCAATGCAGGATGTGGTGGTTGTTTTGCAAGTCGCAAATGACTTTGTCTTGCCAATCTCAACAGCTGGAATAGCCCGTACATGTATATTAGTTCTTGAAACATTTTTGTTTTCTTAGCTAGCCCGTGCGAAACAAATCTGGTGCTTGTCTGGCGACCTTCTAGCGGAAGTGACGAAGGCAGTAGCGAAATCTGAACACAAGTGGTCAGCTGAACACCTTGGAAACGCATGATAGACACAGATGTGAACGGCGATGTGTCTCGGCTGTCCACATGTGTTCGGTTCACGAAACGCATTTTAAAACAAAGTGTAAACAGGGTCTATGTGTAGGCTAGCTGTGCGGCTAGGCTAACCATCAAAGGTCTTATAGTTTTCCCACTAGGAGGAAAATAAGGTTAGCTGACCTTACAATTCATATATGTATGTTTCGTGACAAGCGGTGCTTTGTTTCAAGCTGTTTATTTATCAGGTAAATGGACATGGAACAATGCAGGCCAGGCATACATTATTATACAAAAATAGCAAAAAAAAAACACATTTGTCTATGGGTAACCTGACAATACACTGGCAGCAGGTCATAACTAGCTGCGGCTATTCGAGCTGCTGGGGATTCGGATTCCAGAAGGTGGCGTATGTCTCCTTTTCACCGTAATTACAAAAAATACCCATTTGTAAAACTGAAATGCTGTATACCACATTGTAGATAAGATCGTAGCAAAGATATGCATATAATATTTAATTATTCAATTGAGGTTTAGCTGTCTAGATATGTCAGAAAACATTTTATAGGGCCTTTTCCCTGACGTAACTTGGACTAATCAGAATTGACCAATCAATTGAACAAATGCACGCAAACAGAGTCAAGTTCGATTAAAAACTTCTAAAGTACAAAAAGTAACATTGCTGAATTGTCAGTGCACTTTTGAAATGATTTAATAGCTCTATCTATTCAATTTTTATTTAATTCAATTCAATTCAATACTTTATTGCCATGTCAACACAGTTGATAGGAATTTGCCTCTTAAAAACAGACAAAAACACAGACATTAGTAGATAAAGTACATAAAACAAGAACAGTTATCACATGTATACATTCAAACATACATAATATCATAATTCCCTGCATAGTATCATATTGTGGGAAAAAAGTGCTTCGTGGTGCTACATTCATTTTAAAGTGCTTGTTGCTTTGTGCTGCTACCTACTTTTTAAAGTGCTTGTTGGCTAATGCTTACTCTACTACTACAAGTGCTTGCGCATCAGAGTTCAAGTATCGAACAGCCTCAGGATATGTGCTGTTTCTGAGGCCAGATGTCCTACACTTAAGACTCTGGAATCTCCTTCCCACTTTTGCAAATTTCCTTGCATGCTTCCTGTTTCCTGTCTGTGGTTGAAAGAGCGAGGAGTTCGAAAAACTTTGTTACAGGCTAATATTGTGCTTTCAAGTGTGTATCGACACTATTTTGGGATTTTGTATTTAAAGAAAACCTAAGTAAGCATCATAAACACCTTACTACTTTCTCCGGATTACTCGCCAAAGTAAATTGTAAACCAAACAACGCGAACAACTGAAGAAAATACGGTAAGAGCGCATCATGACTTCCATTCCCTGCATTGTTTGCTGCATGGTTAGTCTTAGCTCTGCTGCCAATTTTACTAGTAATGGTACCTGTTCTAAGTGTCTGCTTAATTTAGAATTGGCACAGAAAATAGCTGAGTTAGAGACGCGCATCCGGACTTTGTATCAGATCCAGGAGAGTGAGACTTTCTTAGACTCCCTTTTACCCGAGCCGGATGCTAGTTTAGATGCGAGTGTCCGATTCAAAGCCCTGACCCTTGCCTACACTGCCGCCAACAGGACAGCCCCCATCTACTTGCAGGACATGACTCAATTCTATGTGCCTGCTCGACCACTCCGCTCTGCGGCAGCAGGGCGTCTTGCAACCCCTCCCACCCGCCCAAAGGGATCACAGAGCTTCTCCACCCTAGCTCCCCAGTGGTGGAACGAACTCCCCGTCCCTCTCCGAACCTCCCCCTCACTATCCATCTTCCGCCGTGGCCTGAAGACTCATCTCTTCAGACTATACCTAGAATAACCACCACCACGCTGTGTATATATATATTTAAAAAAAAAAAATAAAAATAAAAAACCCCTTTTTCCTGTCACTTGTTACATGTTGCCCCATCCCTGCACTTCTTGGTAAATTGTATTTGTCCTAATACTCTAGCTTATTCTTCTGCCTAGTTTGGCTTTGCAGATGTTAGACCAGGATAGTGTTCTTTGTTCTCGGCTAGAAATAGCTTTACAAAATAAGTAATTGTACCTTACTGAACCCGTGTTCAGCAGTTGTCTACGATCATGAAAATGCACTTTTTGTACGTCGCTTTGGATAAAAGCGTCTGCTAAATGAATGTAATGTAATGTGTTTCTCCGCCGCCAGTGTCCTCGCTGCAGGACGATTTTATCACGGTACCAAAGAAACATAGTTGCCGGCCCAGGGCCGCCGAGCACCACCCAACTCGCGTTTCCAACAGATATTCCCCACTCAGTAACACACCTACTGAGAAAGCCCTGATCATAGGGGATAGTATTTTGAGAAACGTGAGATTAGAGACACCAGGGACCATAGTACAGTGTATTCCTGGGGCCAGAGCCACCGACATTGAGGCAAATTTAAAAGTGCTGGCTAAAAGTAAACGTAAATACTCTAGGATTGTTATCCACGTCGGCACAAACGACATCCGATTGAGGCAATCGGAGGTAACCAAAAACAATATTATATCGGTGTGTGCAGTGGCAAAAAAGATGTGTCGGGAAGTAATTTGCTCTGGCCCGCTTCCAGCTCGTAGGAGCGATGAGGTCTACAGTAGGCTATCTTCGCTAAATCTCTGGCTGTCGGAGTGGTGCTCATCTAGTGACATAGGCTTTATTAACAATTGGCCTGATTTCTGGGGAAGGCCTGGCCTATTAAAGAGAGACGGACTCCACCCGAGCTGGAGAGGTTCTCGTGTCCTATCCAACAACATAGCTGCTAGTCTTAATAAGGCCAGATCCTGACACTCCATCAGGGCACCGGCCAGGCCGCAGGCTTCTAACCTTATGTTTTTGCCTGCTCGTTTCTTTATACCTGTGTCCCAGACTTATGGCCCTACGCCTCTGTCTGCAAGGTGCGTTTCAGAGTTAGTTCATAGAAATAGTATTTCAAAAGCCCCTTTAATTAATACTCTTAAACTAGAATCTGATATCTGTTATATTGAGACTGTGTCTGTTCCACGCATCTATGCCAAACATAAAGCTAACCGTGGAATTGATGTGGATAACTTAATTGTCATTAAAACACGGCACGCTGCTATTATTCATAGTGAACCATCCTTAAAAATTGGACTATTAAATGTTAGATCACTCACTCCAAAAGCAGATCTTGTCAACGAATTGATAATAGACCATAATCTGAGTGTATTATGTCTGACTGAAACTTGGCTAAGACCTGATGAATATGTTGCGATTAATGAAGCGTCTCCTGTGGGTTTCATAGGTACTCAGGTGTCACGTCCATCAGGCAGAGGGGGAGGTGTTGCAGTTATTTACCAGTCCTTATTGAGTCTAGCGCCTAAGCATGGCTATATGTTCTCCTCTTTTGAAGCTCTTATTACTAACTGTGTACAGCCCGATCTAGCTAATGAAAGTGCTAGCCGGCAGTCCTTTTTTCTTGTGTCTGTTTACAGGCCACCTGAGCCTTATTCTGATTTCTTAAGGGAATTCGCTGAGTTTTTATCACACCTTGCAATTTCAGCAGATAAGGTCATAATTGTTGGTGACTTCAACATACATGTGGATAAAAATGGTGACCCCCTAGGAACAGCTTTTGCCTCTATTATTGATTCCATTGGTTTTGTACAGAATGTTTGTGAGCCTACTCACTACCGTGGCCATACCTTAGACTTAGTTCTGTCACATGGTATTAGTGTGGTAAATCTTACCATCGCACCTCATAACCCTATACTGTCAGATCATTTCCTTATTACGTTCAATATTAAGGCATAAAATCCTCCTGTATCACAGCCTAGATATTACTACAGCCGCTCAATAAACCCTGAGGTTATTCCAAAGTTTTTAAATATGCTTCCGGAGTCATTCCTCTCCATAGAAGAAAAGACTGATGAAAATGCTGATGAAGCCGATCTGGACCAATTGACCAACCAGCTAACCTTTACCCTCAGGAACACTCTTGATGCCGTTGCCCCCCTTAAAAGAAGAAACCCTAGTCAGAAAAAGCACACTCCGTGGTATAACGATACCACCCGGGCCCTGAAGCAGTCTACTAGAAAATTAGAGCGAAAATGGCGATCAACAAAGCTAGAAGTATTTCATCTTGCATGGAAAAACAGCTTCCTTCAGTATAAGCAAGCTCTTGCTTCTGCTAGATCTGCCTTTTTCTCAAAACTTATTGAACAAAATAGACATAACCCAAAATTCCTATTTAGCACTGTGGATAAATTAACTAAAAAACAATCATCAGAGTTTTCATCCTATCCTTCCAACCTTAGCAGCAATGCCTTCATGAACTTCTTCGATCAGAAAATTGAGGCTATTAGAGATTTCCAAACTGTCTCCATCATGCACTATTCCTGTTCTTGCTAATAAACAGCCCCGCACCTGGTTACAACAGGAAGATTTACAGACAGCAGTACTGAGCTGTTTTACGCCCATTAGCATGATTGAGTTATCTGAATTAGTTATGTCTTCAAAACCGACGACTTGTGTACTCGATCCTATTCCTTCAAACTGGATTAAAGAACTATTTCCAGTACTAGGCCAGCATATCCTAAAAATCGTTAATACATCCCTAGTCACAGGATACGTACCTGAGTCACTAAAAGTGGCAGTCATTAAGCCATTATTGAAGAAACCAAACTTAGAACCCGATAAATTGGAAAATTATAGACCTATTTCAAACCTTCCATTTCTTTCAAAATTATTGGAGAAAATTGTTGCTAAGCAACTAAGTGCATACCTTAGCTCTAACGGTATCCATGAGGTATTCCAATCTGGGTTTAGACCCCACCACAGCACAGAAACCACACTTATCAAGGTTACAAATGATTTACTACTGTCAGCCGACCGTAACTCTGTGTCGGTTCTTGTGCTCCTCGACCTGAGTGCAGCTTTTGATACAATTGACCATGGAATACTCCTGGACAGACTCCAGGCCTGTGTTGGACTTCATGGACAGGCACTTGCATGGTTTGGATCATACTTCTGTGACAGGAAACAGTTTGTCAAATTAAAAGAAGATGAGTCCAGCTCCTCAATAATGAAATACGGTATTCCACAAGGATCAGTACTAGGACCAGTACTCTTCTCGCTATATATGCTACCACTTGGCAATATTATCCGGGGACATGGCGTAGAGTTCCACTGTTATGCGGACGATACCCAGATTTATATTTCAATGAAACCTGGCGAAGCACTGCCGCTTTCACGGTTAGAGGCCTGTATTGTAGATATCAAGGTTTGGATGCTTTCAAATTTTCTGCTCCTAAATTCAGACAAGACTGAAATGTTGGTTTTAGGTCCCAAAATATTAAGGGAGAAATTGTCTACTCTCACCTTAAACTGTGATGGTTGTTTGGCTGAACCTAATATGGTCGTTAAAGACCTTGGTGTCACCATTGATCCTGATCTATCTTTTGACACCCATATAAAAAACACATCCAGAATTGCCTTCTTTCAGCTGCGCAACATAGCTAAAATTAGACATTTCCTGTCAGTCGAGGATGCTGAAAAATTGATCCATGCATTTGTTACGTCTAGGTTAGACTACTGTAACGCCCTGCTTTCTGGCTGCCCTAATAACTCGTTAAAGAGTCTCCAGCTTGTGCAGAATGCAGCTGCTCGTATCCTGAGCAGAACTAAGAAGTATGAGCACATTACACCAGTACTAGCGTCGCTTCACTGGCTACCCATTAAGTATAGGATAGACTTCAAGGTTTTGCTCCTGACTTTTAAAGCTCTGCATGGACGTGCACCTGTGTACATATCGAACCTGCTCCTACCTTATAAGCCCACAAGGTCACTCCGATCTCAAGACGCAGGCTACTTGGTAGTCCCAAGAATTTCCAAGAACCTAAAAGGTGGTAGGGCTTTCTCCTACAGGGCCCCACTACTGTGGAACCAGCTTCCATTATTTATAAAGGAGTCAGACACAGTCTCAATATTTAAATCTAGATTAAAAACGCACCTCTATGCTCAAGCTTACAATCAGTTATAGTCTGGAGACAGGGTGCGAGAAGCCTGTAGTCATAGAGCTTTCTAGGTGGCAATCCTTTCCTTACTGTCACCTGTCAATCAGCTGTGACCCGACTTTACATGGGCTGGCTCTTGATAGGCGGGTATGGTTGTCTACCCCTCATGACTGCATGGGCTCTCCATCCCTGTCCTAGTAGATATGCAGCCATATTCTACTCCTGGCGGCGTCCCACAATACATAGCACTGGCACTTACTCACTGTCTGGTATATTGCAAATCCCTTAACTGCTGTTTCCACCCTCTTCCCCACGCTGCCGGCGGGGCTCTTGCCCCAACCCTCGAGAGTGCTTCGAGAGTCGTCTGGTCTCCCCCACCTCTGCGGTCCAGCCCCTCCTTCGTCATTGCCTCCACCCTGCCCACATCTGCCGCCACCTGCTGTTCCCCATCACCGCCACCTGGCCCCACCCATCATCTGAGCCACATCACTTATCATATCTTCTGCATAAACTGGCTGACATGCTGGTCACCAGTCGGCACCCTGAGCCGACCAGAGGAGGATGGGTTTCCCCCTTGAGCCTGGTTCCTTCCAAGGTTTCTCCCCATCTGCCACAGGGAGTTTTTCCTTGCCACTGTTGCCTTAGGCTTGCTCCTGTGGGGGTTTAGGCTAGGGTTGTCTGTAAAGCGTATTGTGACAACTGTTGTAAAATACGCTATATAAATAAAATTTGATTGATTGATTGAATAACCTGTTAAAGCGAGCCCAGATGCCAGTTTTGTTTTATGTTTGTGTGTGGAAACAAAAAGTGTTTCGTCCAAACAAGTGCATGCAGTTACATTCTAATATATTTATCCATTATCCATTAACCTATCCCAGTGTGTACTGGGTGAGAGGCAGGAATACATCATGGATAGGTCGCCAATCTATCACAGGGCACACATAGCTTTCACTCCCCATTCACTCACACACTCATACCTATGGCAAATTAGTCTCCAATTACTTGTACTTACTATTTGGCCTGGTGTTTGCTCTGTTTGTTTCCTGTCTTGTTACTCTGTAAAGCATCTTTGTGACTGTTCTCTGTAAAAAGCACTATACAGATAAAACTGAATTGAATTTTCCTACCTGCATGTCTTTGGACTGAGGGAGGAAACCAGAGTACCCGGAGGAAACCCACATGGGCACGGGGAGAACATGCAAACTCCACACAGAAAGGCCCAGGTTCAGGACCTTCTTGCTGTCACATGACAGCACCACTGTGCCGCCCTTAAGAAATCTAATAAAAAACATGTTTTCAACACACAAAAATGCCAAGTTATTCACACATACAAAGCACATATGAATGCACATATGAATGAATGAATGAGTCTATAACTCATTCATTCAAACTGGCTAAATCTAGGGCTGCCATTAAAAGTATTGATATCAAAATGACGCCAAGTCACTGTACTACAAACAATATAGGCTATCTTGCCTCACCAAAATTAAAGAAGCTGTATTCCAAAGCAATGCTACCCAATGTTTTTTAAATTCAACTCACTTGGCCCTGTGTTTTTTAATCTTAACGTCTAATCTTGTGCTTCCTAGTCCATGACATTGGCTGTGCACCACCGTCAAGTAGCTGTCCAAAGGTATGAATTTACTGACTAATAAGCACAGCTGAGCTCCGTTTGTATCCATATGGCCTGGCGATATTGTAGGCGGTTAACTGAACGTGTAGATGGTACAGTATGTCATAATGTAGTCTATACGTTTGGTAAATGCCGAGTGGATGTGGTGCAAAAGCAATAGTTGAGAAGTAATGGACAATTATTTGTGAGCAACTGAGCATGTATAAGAAATTTGCTTCAGGTGGGATTTGACCCTGTGACTCAACAATCCATAGCCCACAACATTAGTAAGTAAACTTTATTCATAAAGCATTTTTCAAGGACAAGGACCACAAAGCGCTTCACAAAGTGCAAATAAAAACAGCAAATGTATAAACACACACACACACACATCCATTAAACAACAACATAAAACAAACAATTTGAACGTCAATTGAAAGCCTGTCTGAACAAATGAGTCTTTAGACACCGCTTAAAAGTGTCCACAGTATTCGCATATCTAAATACCAATTATGGTATTTAGATATGCGAGGCTGTTCCATAACCTAGGCGCCACGGTGGCAAAAGCACAATCACCCTTCATCTTCCATGTAGACCGAGGGATAGCCAGCAGTCCTTTGTCCGAAGACCTAAGAGACCTACTGGTGGAATATGGAGACAGCAGTTCACCAATGTATACAGGAGCCTGACCATGCAATGCCTTGTAAGTAGTCAACATGATTTTAAAACCGATCCTGAATTTAATTGGTAGCCAATGAAGCATGGCCAACATGGGGGTAATATGAGCCCTTCGGCAGGATCTAGTCAGCAGCCTAGCAGCGGCATTCTGGACCAACTGGAGTCTATCCAATGCTGACATGCTAAGGCAAGTAAAAAGGGCATTGCAATGGTCTAGGCGGAACGAAATAAAAGAATTGTATCCAGCTGAGAAGTAGACACCACAGATCTTAATTTTGCAATATTTCTCAGCTGGAAAAAACATGACCTGGTCAGCATATTGACATGTTGTTCAAAGTTCATGTGCTGGTTAAAAATAACACCCAGATTTTTTGAATTGGTCTTAATATTTGATATTTGACCACGGACCGATACACTGCTGCACCTCGGACACTACGCTGTCGGGGCCAATAACAAAAACCTCAGTTTTATCTGAGTTCAGTTGAAGGAAGTTGTTTGACGTCCAGGATTGAGCCTTGGGGCACTCCACAAGACAGTGACGCAGAAGAAGACACAAAATCACCAACAGAGACAGAGAAAATTTTCCTTCAGAAAGATCCAGGGCTGTCCCAGCTATACCCACCCACTACCTAAGCCTCTCAATAAGGATATTGTGATTGATAGTATCGAACGCTGCACTAAGGTCCAACAGTATCAAAATAGAGCATTCACCAACATCTGCATGCATCAGGAGGCCATTAGAGACTCTGAAGAGAGCCGATTCAGTGCAATGCTTCTGCCGAAAACCCGACTGGAATTTGTCAAAAATATTGTGGATTTCCACAACATTCGTGAATTGTTTAGCAACTACGTTCTCCAGTATTTTGGAGATAAAATTCTTGGGCAGTGATGAATCAAGATTTGACTTTTTAAGGAGAGGCTGAATAATTGTCTGTTTAAAATAATCGGGGACACAACCTGATGTGAGAGAGCTATTTATAATAGAGACTATACTCGGACCAATGGACCCCAATACATCTTTGAACATCGAAGTAGGGATGATATCTAATGGACTAGGCGATGGCCTGATTTGACAGACCACATCAGTAAGGTCCTGGAGATAGATGGGTGAGAAGTGATCGAAAATTATTGGCCTGGCTGGGCAGTCAGTTAGCGGGGCAGGGGAAGGAAGAATCATAGTCCTTATATCTTTAATCTTATCCACAAAAAAGGAAAGGAAGTTTTCACAATCGGTGTTTGAAAAGACAAGTACCACAGGAGGAACAGGGTTCACAATTTTATTGGTGTCAAACCAAACTCTGGGATTACGTTTGCTCAAAGAGATTAGCTGATAGAAGTAAGCAGCCCTTGCATCCTTAACTTTGAGATTAAAAGTGGACAGGAGTTCCTTCAAATATAGATAGTGAACTTGTAATTTTTAAGATTTCCACAAACGCTCCACTTTCCTACATTCACGCTTAAAACAGTTGAATATCGTCATTCATCCAAGGGGATGACTTGACAGTGGTAACCAATCTGGTTTTCAGAGGGGCAACAGCATCCAGCGCAGACTGGCAGAGCTCATTAAAAGACTTCACTAAGCCATTTGTAAGAGCATGGAGTGCCACATCATTATTCATAATTAAATTATCAAAAGCCACTGAAAACCTATCCGAGGAGCGACTATTAAGGACACATGAGCGAATGACGCGTTTGCAGGACTGAAAGTCTACGTTTAACGTCAAATCAAACGTAATACATTTGTGGTCAGATACATAATTATCCTCAATACAGAGGGCATTAATATTCCACCCTAGAGTAAAGACCAAATCAAGAGTATGGCCTCTATTATGCATGGAACCAGACACATGTTGAATCAAATTAAAAGACTCAGTAACACTTAAGAACTCTGCAGCGAAACGGTTTGTGGCATCGTCCATATGGATATTAAAATCACCAACAATAATAACTTTATCAAGCTTAAAGATAGAAGATAAAAATTCAGGAAGTTCAGACATAAAGAAACCATTTGGGCCAGGAGGGTGATAAATTATAATACAACAGAACGGATTTGATAATCTGATTTTAATCATTTGCGCCTCAAAGGATGAGAAGGGAGTGGTGCTCACCGATCGACAGATGAAGCCACTTAGCATTTCCACTGGCCAAAGCTGCCAGATTCACTCAGCTTGCAAAAACAACCCTGCTGTGAGTGTGAGTGAAGAGCTAGTCTGGGAACATAGATGATCAGATCATGAGTGATCTCAAAACACTTTCACTTTACCCTCTGGTAACAGCGTTCAATGTAGCAGTGATAGGCAGGCCAGGGACATACCAGACACTGGCCAGATTCTCTGGGGGGTACTTTGCAGAAGTGCTTTCCTGTTTGAATAGCTGTTATCACCTTGGATTCACCATCTTAGTTGACATTATCAATTAGGTAATGAAAAGTGGGCAGGTTTAATAGTTCAAAAGTGTACTAATTTCACTAGGCGTATAGCACAGAAGGCTGCAGAGGACCTAACATTTAAGGCTGGGGGATGGGTGAAGGGACGCTTCTCTTTCATCACAAACACAAGCCCCCTTATCTACAATCAGAAGCACAAGATATTCCTGGGTTATTATGAAGAGCCGTTAATACGATAGTGGTGGGATGAGATGGGGGACCAGAGCACTGGACCCTGTTAATTTCCAACAAGCTAGTACAGTGGATTACAAAAGTATTCACCTCCTTGTACATATTGTAGCGTTATAATCTGGAATTAAAATGGATTACATTGGGATTCTGTCCCTCTGATTAACAACATATACACAATACCTTGAATGTGCAAAATATAGATTTTTTTTACTATGAAACAAAAATTTAACATAAAAAAGTCATGCTGCGGATGCTGGCTGTTAGCCTGGCAGCGCTTGGAAAACAGGTTATTCAGTCTGTTTTAAAAGCCAATCTTTATCTAGACTGTCTCAGCTGTCTGGTACTGGGCCACTGTTGTGCCGATTTTCAAAACATTAGTGGACACTGTACGCTTACCTTTTGAATGGTATCACAGGAATGACTTTTCTTTCAGGTGCTTAGCAATCTCTATAGACTATATGTAATGGACTGATGTTTATTCAATTCAATTTTATTTGTACTATTTTTAAAATAGTGTTTATATGGTGTTACATATACGTATTACAGAGGAGATCAGAAATGCTGAAAAAATGGCTTAATGACTGCTTTATTATGTGTACTGTACAACTGACTGAGTTGTGCCTTGCAAATTGTTTGAACTGCTCAGCACCCTGGGACAGCTTGGTATGAACAGTGCTATATACAATAGACTTGAAATTATGTGTGTATTGGTAAAGGTGGACTGGAAACTTTTCTAAATATCAGTAATAATGCCTTCATTTCTATTTCCCTTGTTTGTTGCATTGCAGTGTTTTCTCAGTCGTTTTCTACACTGCCTTCCCCGGGGTCTCTCGTGTCAGTTCTGTATCTGTTTGTTTCTGTTTTTATCAAGTCTGGATTCCATAAAGAAAATACATGCAATGGTCAGTGCTCTGCTCAAACCAATTTTGATGTGATTTGACTGATTGGGGAATGATACATTCTGCAGTAATTAATTAGTAACAAGATCACAACCTGCATGCTGTCTCATCAATTCTTTTGCTACCATCTGCTGGTCATAAACTGTGCTTGCATTACATGGCAATCCAGTGGTTGGGCAGCCAATTGAATGCTGCATCTTTGGAACGCGGGGATTTAAAAAAGAGAAATCAGCATTTTACACTAATTAGCTTGCATTCTGATAAAAGATAAACTACTTTTGCCACAACATGTCACCTCACAATACTGGCGAAATTATTGTATGTTGTTCATAATTTTATTATGACACTTGTAACAGAAGTGTGATGAAACAAGGTTTTGGCGTTCTGATCAAAACAAATTTTTGCCTCACAAGCAAACCCAAGAAGCATTCATGTTTTATTTACTTATGTTGCGCAAGCTACAGTGGTGTAGGCAGAAATACATTTTTGATTTTTGGGCCGGCCTACGAAAAAGGGATTGGCCGACTATTCATCGATAGGTTTTTTCGGAATACATTTTACACACTCGCCATGCCCCGCTCCAGCGCTCATGGCAGCTAATACTATGACACTACTGTATTCATAACGGCAATACGGACATCGTCCTAACTATTCCAACTCAACCGTCTTATGGTTGTACAAAAACCACAATTACATGTTTTTCTTTTTTAAACCAACATTACAGCAAGGAGAACACAGGCTTCACTAAAACCCAAACCAACAATTCCATGCCTTCTATATAAAGCGTACGTCTGCTCATAACTGGCACAACTTATTAGCCCTAATTAAGGGGAAATAACTGAATTAAAATTGGCTGACATACAGGCTACACAATGAAGTCGAGGGCAAAACAGCATCAACAAACTTTAAAATGACCATTAAGCATCCTACAATATTGGCATGCACTCACACAGGCAGAAAATAATCATCGATACAACTTTAAAAGTCCAATAATTCTTGCAGAATAAGCTTGATTTTTACTTAGGACATCTTTAGTGAAAAAAAAGACAGCACCCTTAGTGATCACATCAGAGTAACATTGCTACATTGGGCAAGAAATGTGTATAACTCTATCGTACCCCCGACGCTTGTTGCGGAGGAGGTAACATACCACAAACTAATTCGGAACATAAAGAAGTACATTCCGAATTAGTTTGTGTTATGAGTCACTAAGGGTGCCTTATCTCATGAAAAACACATTTTCAACATACAAAAATGCCAAGTTCCACACACATACAGGCAAGGCAAGAAGTTTACATACACCTAGGCTTAAGATATTAAAACCTAGTTTTTCACAACTCCGCACATTTCATGTTACCATACATTTCTTTTGGCAAGTCAAATAGGGCATCTACTTTGTTCACATCAAAGGTAATTTTAAAACAATCGATTACAGACAGATTTATTTCAGCTTTAATTAACTATATCAGAATTTCAGTAGGTCAAAAGTTTACATACACTAAGTTGACTGTCTCTTTAAACAGTCTGGATGATTCCACAAATTGATTACATGATTTTTTAGGAGCTTCTGATAGGCCAATTGTCATAATTAGGAGTTAATTGGGAGTTAATTGGCACCTGTGGCTGTATTTAAGGACCTACCTTTAGAGCAGTGGCGTAGCCAGAAATGAAATTGCAGCTGGGCCTAAATAAGAGTGGGTGGGCCGCAAAATTAATTCCATAAATAGCTCAATAGCATTTACAGTACATTACAAGCACAAACGTGTTCTGCTATGCGTTGGCCTGCTGTGTTACACTGCTGTTGTTTATCTATTTAGTTTTGCCTACTTATGTGGATGTTTTTTCGCCAGGTTTATTTGCAGTAATACTGATTTGTCATTACTATTAAACTTAAAGATTGTATTAAACAACTAACATTACAGGTGACGTAAACAAATTGATGTCCTCAAAACATATCGGCTTGAGAAAGTCTCATAAATCAGCTGCTGAAAATGAATGAAAATTTGAGTCAAAATATAAAAGTACATGTTTCTATTTGATAGGCTATATAGGCAACTGAAATTGTCTTTCGGCTTCATTCCCTAGTACTGTATTCATGGAATCCATGCACTGAATTTGGATGAGCTCGATTGAATAGATGTTGAATAGATGAAAATGCTTTCACTAGGCTAAGTAGGGGGAGGGGTATTGCATCAGCAGGGAAATTACGCTCTCAAAGTAACGACGGTGACAAGTCCGCATGTCTTTTTTTTTTTTTGCTGTTATCACTAAAAGACGAAATGCGAGTTGCACCCTAGGATGGGCCTTGGCAAGAAGTGGATGGCCACGCCCCTGCTTTAGAGCCGCTGGCTTTTTGCCCTTGATATCATGGGAAAGTCCAAGCAACTCAGCCAAGACCTCAGAAAAAAACCGTGGACCTCCACAATTTCCAACTGAAGGTACCACAAGCATCTGTACAAACAATTGTATGCAAATATAAAAATCTCGGGACCACACAGACACTGCATCGTTCAGGAAGGAGACACAAATTAACTCCCAGGGCTGAACGAACTTTGGTCCAAAAGGTTCAACTGAAACCCAAGACAACAACAAAGGAACTAGTGAACCAGCTGGAGGCATCAGGTACCTACATCCACCATTAAGAGAATCCTACATCGCCATGGCCTGAAATGCTGATGCACAAGGAAGAAGCCCCTACTCCAAGACCGGCATAAAAAAGCCAGAATGAAGTTTGCAGGTTATCACCAGGATGAAGACCTAACATTTTGGAGGAGTGTTCTATGGTCAGATGAAGCAAAAATTCCACTGTTTGGCTATAATGATCAGCGCTATGTATGGAGGAAAAAGGGCGAGGCTTTCAATCCAAAGAACACCATCCCAGCTGTGAAGCATGGGGGTGGCAGCATCATGTTGTGGGCGTGTTTTGCTGGAAAAGGGACTGGTGCACTTCAGAAAATTTTCAACGAAGATTTTGCTTCCTGAACACTTTTGGGTGTATTTTGTGGATTTTGGGCTGCTTTAAAATCCTACCTTAAAATCCTCCTATCGCGTACCGTTGGTCAGTCCAAGCATGCCTGGGCATGCACTCAGTGCAGGTGCTATGCAAATGCAAATGCCTGGGCATGCTTAGTCAGGATAGATGCAGACAGGCTATGAAAGCAGCTCACATATACAGATGCTGTGCATTACATTAATATAGATTGAACATCTATGTGCATGTTGATGCACATGTTCTTTAGGCAATAGCATAGTGAGTGTACTTAACAATAGCATTTATTGTCTTCAGGAAGATTCAATACAGCAGAAATGTCTCGTCAGTGTTGCAACAGCTGCGATACATTCTGTTACATTCGTGGCGAGTATACGCTTAAGGCTCAAAGACGCAACATGACTGCACTTATTAAGAAAGCCGATGATCTCTACTTCGGTTGTAAAATTGGTGACCAAGACAAACCCTGGGCTCTTCACATTTGTTGTGCAACATGTGCAGTCAACCTGAGAGCTTGGCTCAGAGGTACTCGGTAGTCAATGCCATTTGCAGTCCTAATGATATGGCGAGAACAGAAGTATCACGTGACGGACTGTTACTTCTGTCTGGCCGATGTATCTGGCTTCTCTGCTAAAAATAAGAAATCTATTGAATACCCCAATATGCCTTCAGCCGTGAGACCAGTGCCACATGACGACAGTTTGCCAGTTCCGAAGCCATCTGAGCCATGGAGCCTAGATGAGGCAGATGAAGATGCCACAATGCACAAACCGGATGCGGAAAACGACACTGATCCAGATGTTGAACTGTATATGCCTGGTTATCGTCATCTGAAAACACAGCCAGAATTAAATGACCTGGTCAGGGACTTAGGTTTGTCAAAAGCAAAAGCAGAACTACTTGGTTCAAGACTGCAAGGTTGGGGTTTGCTGTCACCAGGTACGAAAAGTTCTGTCTTTCGGAGCAGTCAAGAACATTTGACAAACTTCTTTACGCAGGTTGACAACCTCTGTTTCTGCACTGGCATTGATGGGTTGTTCCCGGCTTTGGTTTGTGTGCATGACCCACAACAATGGCGTATTTTTATAGATTCATCAAAGTTAAGCCTAAAAGCTGTCCTGTTGCACAATGGCAATGTCCACCCTTCAGTACCCATTGGCTATGCAGTACACATGAAAGAAACCTACGATAACATGGAACTGTTGTTGAAACACATATAGTACAACAGGTACAACTGGCACTGCTACTAGGAATGCAGCTCGGATATACCAAGTACTGTTGTTTCATTTGTGAATGGGATAGCCATGCTAAAGAGTCACATTACATTAAAAATAACTGGCCGCTCCGTAAGCATTTGGTTCCAGGTCATAAAAGTGTGGCACATAAACCACTTGTCGACCCAACAAAGATATTTCTGCCTCCTCTTCATATAAAACTCGAATTGATTAAAAATTTTGTGAAAGCAATGAACAACGAAGGTGATGGATTTCGCTATTTGAGACAGATGTTTCCAAGAATAACTGATGCCAAGATTAAGGAAGTCATTTTTTGGTCCACGAATCAGACACGTTATCAATGACAGGCAGTTCAAAAATCTGCTTGTGAGGCCAGAAAAAATAGCATGGAAGGCATTTAAAGATGTTGAGAATTTTCTTAGCAACTACAGAGCACCAAACTACATACAGCTGATTGACAACATGCTTCAAGCATACAAAACCATGAAGTGCAACATGTCATTAAAAATTCATTTTCACTTGGACTTCTTCCCTGCTGATCTTGGTGCAGTCGTGACGAACATGGTGAAAGGTTTAACCAGGACATTGCGACCATGAAAAAGCAGTATCAGGGCAACTGGAATCCATCAATGCTGGCTGACTATTGTTGGACACTGATACGAGAGGCATCAGATGCTGAGTACAAATGAAAATCAGCGGAAAAACATTTTTAGGTCAGTTGAACTAATGCAATGTGTCAGCATCATTATACGATTAAACATGCTAAATTCAATAAAAGTTAATTTAATGTTTCTCCAACTTCCTACGTGATACAGCAAATCTGAAATTATCTTTGTGTTCAGCTTGAAGTTGTCTATCACAATTCCCCTTTTTTTCAGGAAGCAGACCTTTTGAAAAAATTTGTCCAGGAAGGAGGATTATCTAGAAATACTGAAGCAACACCTCAAGACATCAGCTAGAAAGTTAAAACTTGGTCGGAACTGGGTCTTCCAGCAGGACAATGATCCTAAGCATACCTCAAAAGTTGTAACAAAATGGCTTAAAGACAACAAAGTGAAAGTACTGGAGGCCCTGACCTGAATCCCATAGAAAATTTGTGGACTGAACTGAAAAAGCGTGTCCGAGCAAGGCCGACAAACCTGACTGAGTTACACCAGTTCTGTCAGGAGGAATGGATAAAAATTATGAAAAAGTATTTTGAGACGCTTGTGGAAGGTGTTTGACTCAAGTTAAGCAATTAAAAGGCAATGCCACCAAATACTAACAAAGTGTATGTAAACTTTTTACCCACTGAAAATCTGATATAGTACATACAAGCTGAAATAAATCTGTCTCTTAGCTATTGTTTTGAAATTACCTCTTATGGAAATAAAGTAGATACTGTAATTGACTTAACACAGGAAATGTATGGTAACATGAAATATGTGGAGTTGTGAAAAATTGAGTTTGAATGTCTTTAGCCTAGGTGTATGTAAACTTTTGGCCTCAACTGTACAAAGAACTGTCTAACTTAGTTGTTGTAGAGATACATTTTGACATCAATATAGAGTTTATTATTTCATTTTAATAGTCTTTTGTGTGTCTGTGGTGGTTTAGTTAGTCTTTTGCCTTTTTGATATTAGCGTTAATAACAGGCACCCCTCTTGGTTTTCAATCAGGAATGCAGGAGTTTTACCTGGTTGGGTAATTGAACAATATTAAACTCCATGTGTGCTGAAGGCTGAGTAATTGTATTAGTTCAAATGTATGACTAATTTATTGAACTCAGATTAGATTTCATTCACATGAGTCAACATGAGCAAGAGGAGAGGAGATACTTTTTTGGTGTAAGTTGAAGAGTAAGTTAAAACTTGTAAGAATGATAGTGATAGTGTCTTTGGTTCTGGTACAGCATTTTGTGGGTCTGTTTGAGTGGAAATGATTCTCTGCAGTTGTTGTGTGTGTGTAGGTCACTCTGACTTGCTGGCAGTTTTGCTCTGGAATACTTTGTTGGTGACCCCTGACTACAAAATGTGTTGTGTGTTATGTGCCCCATGAGCTGGTGTAATGGATTTAATTTATCATCATCTACAGACTGCAGACATTACGTTAAACAAGCAAGATACTGTAAGAATTGTAAGACTTCAGTTCACTGAAGCACGCGCCTGCGCTGTACTGGGTTCCCTTTACGCCCTGGAGAAAAAGTTGACCCCCCCGATTGTCATTGTATAATTTGCACTCTGTGTCCAAGTCATTCATTAAAACTGTCTATATTGTTTGTAGTACAGTAACTTGGCGTCATTTTGATATCAATACTTTTAACGGGAAGCCTAGATTTTGCCAGTTTGAATGAATGACTTATAGACAATGCTTTGTATGTGTGAGTAACTTGGCTTTTTTGTACATTGAAAATGTGTTTTTTATGAGATCATTTCTTTTTGCACTGTTTGTAATGAATAAGTGATAATAAAAATTAATATATAAATGTATGCTATGACAGACATGCATATGTTAAAGTTGCAGAATGATGACAAGTTTTTTGGTGCCACATATTTTCATGAAAACAAGCAGTTCTTTTTCACTGCAAACCAAACATAAAAGCTTTTAGCTGACCGCATACGCAGAAAGTAAAAGCTTGGTACCAAGCACGTTACAACACTGTTCTTTACTGCACTGTTTTTCTCTAACAGAAATGATTAATGTCATTAAAAAGCTGCTGTGGTCCGTCCAAATCTATAAACTGCATAAATGTCAGACACCGAAGACGATTGTGTCAAAGAATCAGGACTAATTTTGTTGTTGTGGTTCAAGTAATTTTGTTATTGTGACCATTGCCCATTGTAATCTTTAAAAAAAACAGAGAATATTTTAAAATAATAAATATTCATAAACAGACATTTTGAGAAGCATAAGGAACCACAGGGTAAAACTTGTCTCTCTGTATTTGCAGTTTCAAGTTGTAACCACATGAGGGCACCACGTTCTCATTTACACAATATGCAGGATACATTACATTACATTACATTCATTTGGCAGACGCTTTTATCCAAAGCGACATACAAAAAAAGTGCATTTCATGGTTGTAGACAACTGCTGAACACGGGTTCAGTAAGGTACAATACTTATTTTGTACAGCTATTTCTAGCCGAGAACAATGAACACTATTCTGGCCTAACATCTGCAAAGCCAACTAGGCAGAAGAATAAGCTACAGTATTAGGACAAATACAAATTACCAAGAAGTGCAGGGATGGGGCAACATGTAACAAGTGACAGGAAAAAGGGTTGTGGTGTGGGGATGGCTGGTTTAAGCAGCCACACCTGCCCTGGGTCAAGCTAATTAGGCCTGGCCAATTGGATAATTGGTTAATAATTAGATAATTGGCCAGGCTAATTGGACCCAGGAACAGGAGTGGCTGCACCTGTGCGTAGTGAGGTAATCACTGCGCACAGGTTAAATCTGCCATCCCCACCCACATCAGGAGCTTCTCTGTCATGACAGTGTTTGAGATCTGCTCACTTGGCTGTAACATCTTGCCAAACCCTCATGGAATAAATGTGGACTGTTTTAACATCATCTCCCTGTGTCTCTGTGCTGGAGGGCCCCAAGGAAAGCCACTTCGGTGGCCTGTGGCAGGCGTGTTTGCCACAGTGGCGCCCAACGTGGGGCTCCTCCGGCACGGCAAAGAGGCACAGGAGGGCCAGCCAGGAAGCACACTGGAGGAGGGGCGGCTGAGGTGTTCCCGACAGGGCTTCGGGTGGATCCTCCGGGCCAAAAATGGGGGGCTGAAGATGACCAGGGAGGGGAAGGAGGCAATCCTCGGCTGGGATGCTGAGGAGCTGCACCTGGCCGGGAAGGCAGGTCAGCGACGGGCGGTGCACGAGAGGTGGTCGCGCCGTGAGCTGGACTTGGCCGGGAAGGCGGGTCAGCCACGGGCGGCGCACGAGCGGTGGCCGCGCCGTTTTGCTTCCTTTCTCGTCCATTTTGGTTGTTTTTAGTTCTTTGTTTTGGCCTGGTTGGTTTGCCCGGAGCCCATGAGGGGATAAGCCTGCAGCCGCCTGCCAGCAGAGCCGACTGGCGGCCACCACAGCCACGAGGGTTCCTGGTCCCCAGCACCACACGGCCAGTCCACCAGCCCACCAGCCCAGCCACCCCACCACAGCCCCTGGAACAGCCCAAGCCGGTGACGGCCCCACCAGCCAGCAGAGCAGCCCAGGACTTCCCGTGCTCCAGGAGGGAGGAGGAAGAAGGGCTGCCTTGTCATCCGAAGGAGGGTCGCCGCATGTACTGGACTGTTCCGGGGCCACCCACCCTGACTTTTTTTTTTTTTAATTTTTTAGCGTGTTTGGAGTGTTTTTGTTTGTCTTTGGCTTTGTTGGGAGTGTGGGGGTGGGGGGTGGGGGAGTAGGCTTCGGCCAGGGATTCTCCCTGGCCTCAGTTTGGCGTTGGGGTATGTGGTGGGGGGGATGGCTGGTTTAAGCAGCCACACCTGCCCTGGGTCAAGCTAATTAGGCCTGGCCAATTGGATAATTGGTTAATAATTAGATAATTGGCCAGGCTAATTGGACCCAGGAACAGGAGTGGCTGCACCTGTGCGTAGTGAGGTAATCACTGCGCACAGGTTAAATCTGCCATCCCCACCCACATCAGGGGCTTCTCTGTCATGACAGTGTTTGAGATCTGCCCACTTGGCTGTACCATCTTGCCAAACCCTCGTGGAATAAATGTGGACTGTTTTAACATCTTCTCCCTGTGTCTCTGTGCTGGAGGGCCCCAAGAAAAGCCACTTCGGTGGCCTGTGGCAGGCGTGTTTGCCACAAGGGTTTTTTTATTTTTTTATTTAAAAAAAAAAATTATTATAAAAGAGTGAAATATACAGCGTGGTGGTGGTTAGTCTAGGTATAGTCTGAAGAGATGAGTCTTCAGGCCACGGCGGAAGATGGGTAGTGAGGGGGAGGTTTGGAGAGGGACGGGGAGTTCGTTCTACCACTGGGGAGCTAGGGTGGAGAAGCTCTGTGATCCCTTTGGGCGGGTGGGAGGGGTTACAAGGCGCCCTGCTGCAGCAGAGCGGAGTGGTCGAGCAGGCACATAGAATTGAGTCATGTCCTGCAAGTAGATGGGGGCTGTCCTGTTGGCAGCAGTGTAGGCAAGGGTCAGGGCTTTGAACCGGATCCTGGCAGCGACCGGTAGCCAGTGAAGTGATCGCAGCAGAGGAGTGACGTGGGAGAATTTGGGGAGGTTGTAGATGAGTCGGGCAGCAGCATTCTGAATCATCTGTAGTGGCTGTATGGCACAAGCTGGCAGGCTTGCAAGGAGAGAGTTGCAGTAATCAAGGCGAGAGGTCACCGTAGCCTGGACGAGCAGCTGGGTGGAGTTCGTCGTCAGGTATGGTCGAATCCTCCTGATGTTGTACAGGAGGAATCTGCAGGACCGTGATGTTGCCTTGATGTGCTCCTTGATACAGGATACATGTAAACTGTTTAATGCCTTGTGTACACTACATGACTATCATAATCATAACGATGGAGAGCATCTCACATTTAATGATGCCTCATAAAAATCGTTGGTATTTCCATCTTAGCTCCACACCCCATGCTCACACTACACACATAGTTCATTGGTTCTAAAACACCAGAGAATCCAAAACAAATACATATTTGACCCAGGTCTAACTAAAAACCTGTAGTGTACACGAGGCATCAGGCTCACCAGGAATGTACAGGCAACAGCAAATTAAAGAAAAAGTATTACTACATTAAAAAAAGGTTTAACCTTTATGTGCATGTAACACAGTGAGAAATGAATACATTAACAGTCATTATGAATTGAGAAAAGGTAATTACTATAATATTTGAACATTTAAGCCAGACAAACAACTGACTCAGGGTCAAAGCCACCCCCTGAAATCTGTGGGGCCCAATGTGAAATCTTGAAGATGGGCCCCAAAATAATAAATATTAAGACGATAAATAAATAAATTTTAAAAACACATGGGGGCCCCTTTACCACTCCAGGGCCCAAGAAGGAGAGAGAGAGAGAAATAACTCAAAACAAACCGGAATGCTACTGGGCCATAAACATAAAATATAAATTGGCAGAATATCTAGTCACCATTAAAAATGCAAAATAGCAGGAGATCCTGATAAAATATTACGTTAGTGACCACAGCCTGGCCATTGAAAAGGGCGAACACAAAAGAACATACACATTTTTTTCCCTCAACATAAACACATTTTTTTCCCTCAACATAAACATATAAACATTTTTTTTCCTCAACATCCAAAATATGTATATGACAACAAATAATTATCAGCAATATTAGGAGAGGGCCAACAGCCTACAGCTGTAGGGCCTACAGCCCCACAAGCAGCCAAATATGTAGCCACATGCCACAGGATGAGGGACATAAAGAGAACTCGCTCTACAACAAACATATACGACACTGTAACAAGTTCTGCAGTCCTTCTCCCCACAAACCACACAATCCGTCGTTCTTAGACGCACACAGGCTTTATTGTGCGCTCGATACAAAAACACAAACAAACCAAAACACACACGATAAGGAAGGGGAGTAAGCGGCACATCACTACATCAATCGTGCGTCTCTCATTCCAGCACCTCAGTCTGCCTGCAGGCAGAACATATAAACAATTAGCAATTAATCGTGATCACAAACAGCTGTGGTTGTAGGCCAGCTAAACCGCTCCCTCTCCGCCTGCAGATGGCGCCCTAACCACACCACCCTTCCACAGATACATTTATTTACAATAGTTATTTTGTTGATCTGTTTTTAATAAAAGGTAATTTGCCATAATTAGTCTTTTTTTAAAAACCTATACAATACATATAATAATAATAGTAATATAATATAACTTCTGTTGTTCTTCACACCTTAATTAATGTTATTTATTTCGTTTTGTTTTTTAACACGTGATTATCCATCCATCCATCCATCCATCCATTATCTATACCCGCTTATCCTGGACAGGGTCGTGGAGGGTGCTGGAGCGTATCCCAGTCTGCATTGGGCGAGAGGCAGGAATACACCCTGGACAGGCCGCCAATTTATCACAGGGTACACACACCATTCACTCACACTCACACCTATGGGCAATTTGGAATCGCCAATTGATGTACCTGCATGTCTTTGAACTGTGGGAGGAAACCAGAGTACCCGGAGGAAACGCATGCAGACATGGGGAGAACATGCAAACTCCACACCGAAAGGCCCAGGCTGGATTTGAACCCAGAACCTTCTTGCTGTGAGGCGATAGTGTTACATGTTGTATACAGTATGTGGTTTCCATGTTTCTGTGTATTAAGTATATAATATGTACAGTATGTACATGTTGCCTTGGCAATATGACTGTAATTGTCATGCCAATGAAGCAAACTGAAATTGAAACAGAGAGAGAGAGAGAGAGAGAGAACACCCCACTGGAAAAAAGATAGCCTGTATTAAGCTAGGTTAGTCCTGTCAGTGCGAGTGAGCACGAGGAAAAGAAATTGCCCCACTGCTTTAGGTTGCGAACCTTATTAATAACAGTCATTACTGAGAAGACCCTTGCCAACACCGCAAGTGCTGTCAATGGCATAGAAACTTGCTTCACCACAGGACGACTCATTTCACTTTTGGTTCAAAATAAGGAAATCGCAACCGTATGGTTTCATCATTCTCAGCAATGATTTGTTTCAGGGACTGCAAGGAGAATGAACACCCACCCCCTACAACACACTCCATACTTAAGGAGTGAGTCAATAAATTCCAGTTTACTTAAAATGCCAACACAGGCCATGTTGTTGTCATAAACTCTGTCATCTAACATTTACATAAATCGGATGATATCATAGGCATATCACAATAAAACCAATTCCATGCTTTGGCTTACAAGGTTAGGGTCATGTCACCAATCCTTAAATAGTCCTTTAAATCCTTAAAGTTTGACGTCACTGCATGCAGAGATGTTCGCCGAAACCTTAAGGCCAAAGAATTATAGACTGCTGGCACATTTATCTGTCCACTGTTGTGCCCAGAGACTGTAAAAAATATGGACAAAGCTATTGTGACGTCACCCATTGGCTCTCCGTGGGTCTCTAAAACACGTTTTGAAGCTCAATGGCGGGCGCGGCCATGTTCTCGATTTGGAGCCAAAACCATAGAGTTAAGCGGTCTTGTGATTTTTACAATGTGATTGACAGTCCGGTGCGGAAAAGCCCATCAACCTGAACGAACGATTGCAGAACGAACTTGAGGCTAGCTGACAGTCTGCCGTTATGTTTTAAAATATATGATCAAATGTTTACGGAGTTTAATTTCCATCCGTGACTGTACTGTGTCATGTAATCACGTTATGACATTAATAATACAATTATGTTCAGTTATCTTCAATTTATGTTTCTCGGCAAAACGAATATGCTTAGCTAGCCTATCAGCTTGCCAGTGAGCTAGGTAAGCTATCCGTGGTTAGCTCACGCATTAGCAATATGAACTACAGGGGAAGAACATCGACTGCACTGATGGTCAATCAATCAGAGATGTGTAGACTACTGGTGATTTGACTAGGCTAATTTTCATATAACTGTCTGGTAGACCTGCTGTTAGCAGTCAGTTAATGAGCCATTACCTGCTATTACTCCATCGCCGTTTGTGGTGTTTACTTGCTGGGTGACGCTAGCTGACCGATCGTTCGCAAGTCACTTTTTGCCGAATAAAAATCAACACTGTCAGCGGTGATTAACAAATCTACCAAGTATTTTAATAACTGATCTACAGGCGTGTAAATATGACAACGCACTTTGTACAGCAAGTTTTCCACCTGTTGCATAAAGACAAAAATAATGTACATTGAATTTCTAATTATTATTATTTTCTTGCTAGCTTCTAGCTTTGTCACATTCGTGCAGCATAGCCCAGGTAGACATTTACGGAATGTACATGACTGACAAGCCGTCAAACACGTTTGACAGATGGAATATTTGCCGGATAGGGTTAGCTAGCTAGTCAAATGGCTTGGTAGCCGAAGTTGCGAACTGTTTTAGCATAGGCTACTGGACTACCACATATAGCAAATAAGCGTTAGCTGATTACGCTTTCTGCCAACTAATTATTTGGTTAAGTGGGTTAAAGGAAATAGTGAAAATGACTCGGCTACCGCAAAACTTCAGAGGAAGATTATTTTATGGTCGTCTAGTGCAGCTGTAAATAGCACACGCTATAATGAAACCACTACAAAATGTGATGCCTGCATTTTCTGACTTCGCACAGGTGGACCGTGGTCGGAGCCGCAATATCAAGGCCAAGAGACGCCATCTCCCACCCCAGTGACCACAGATTGTAGCCCCTACTGTAGCTCAGTCCTCCGCAGTAATCCGGAAGTGACGCAAGCTGTACCTCATTGGTCCAGAACAAATATTGGCACTGTGCCCAAATGAAATCGAATAAATCATGAAATCGACCCATGGACAGTCATAAGACGAATAAAATACACCTATTATGACTATTTGTTCTTGTGAGAAAAAATTATTGACTTTGTATTTTGATCGCATTTGTACCGTAGACTTACATGGAAACCGGATATGAAAACACCTATACTGGAGCCATCCGTAGTGGCGCTAGTGAGCAACCAGGAACTACAACACCAGGAAATGAGCTTCAAAAACAAAGTCTGGTTTTGGCCGCTTGGTTGTGCCTCAGAGGTGCCACTGTAGATAATTCTCATGAAAAAATGTCCTTGATTTTAATGTCACACTCCCATTTAAAAAACCAATAACTTCTCTATTTTGATAATGAATACAGTACATGATAGCATGTCCTTGATCATGACAGCACCCATTTTACCATTTTACCATTTTTACATTGGCTTGGTCAGGACAAAGGGGATTAGAGGGACCAAAAGAGCCAGGAACCAAGTGGAAGAGAAATGGGAGGTACAACAGTTGGTGCTGCAGATGTTACCAAATGCAGCAGCTAATTAACTAAGGAGCCTGGAAAAAAATTACTCACTTTACCATCTGCCAAATTACTGACTGATCAAATGCTACACTGGGTTAAAAAAGGCTACAGATCATCGCTCTCAGATGAGCATCCCCAAATCATGCACATTTCTCCCCAAGAATCGCTGGTTTACAGTCGTCACCTTAATGCCTTCATGATTTTGTAAAACCCAGAATGGGTGGAACTGCCATATACTTACTGATATGACCCAATCATTGTACTTTACTGTGAGTTCACGTATGCCTTTTATTGGTTCAAACAAATTTGGTGATTGGCAGTTTATTGGAAACTCCACTGATTATGAGGTTTATGAGAAGCATCATGAAAGTGCTTTTCATTTCTCCACACTGCAAAAGACAGCATGGAAACAATTAAGCTGGTAAGCATACCACTGAGTGATTAAAATAGGGGCCAACAATCCAAACTGGGAAACCGGTATGTAGCCTATGTAGGAACAAAAAAATAAATAAAATTAATGTAAATTTTCTGATATGATACAATTATCTTGACAAAAACATGATGCAGTGAAAAATCTTTCAAAATATTATTTATTTTATTTTTATTGAATGTCACTTGTTGTGTAGGTTTCAGCACAGTAGAATATATTTCTAGATAAGACTAGAGAATCATTGCTGGGTCTTAGTAGATAGGACTAGAGATTCATTGCTGGGTCTTAGTAGGTTCTCATCCCACTATGGTGATTAAGACAAATGTTTAAAGTTTTACTGAAGGAAATAAAAAATGACAGAATGAATTTCAAAAGCAAACAGGTTCTCTCTGAGGTCTGGTCTCTTTACTTTTGCAGAGGCCAGTAACCTAATTAATCACACAAAGCCAGCGATGATCAGTGTTGGCCCTGATGTTGCCATAACCTGCAAAGGATACTCAGTCTGCACCAGCTGGAATGTGGCACCGTAATTTTGTTGACAACAGCGACAATATAGCGAAAATACAGCCTCAAGAAGCATTAAAAAACATTAGTGAAACAATCTTTTGATAACTATTTTCCTACCTATCTTCCCCAAGTCTATTCATTTTTGTCTCATGTTGCTTACGCACATAATTAGCAAATGCCCTAATGGAAATTAACTTAAAATTACATGTAAAGATTAATTTTTTAGTGGGTAGGTTCATTTCACATTCTTCTTATATGATTGCAGTAACTGTCTAATCTTGAGGACTAAAAAGGAATGATAATGTTTAGCAACTGATCACTTATAAGTCTGTATGATCTAAAAATATACATTGCATAGTTATCGCATTATAGTGAATGTATTTATAGCTATTAGCCAGACTTTGGTCACACTACATATAAAGGAATACGATTTGCTCATTTTTATGAAATATGTTTTACTAATGTACTTAACATCATGCTAGCAATCTAGTTAGCAAAAACATAAATGTCATTACATTTGTCATGCAATTTATATCTCATGTAGTGGGTCTTCATACAAAAGAATGTAAGCTAATGGATAGCTAGCTAACAATAATCGGTCAGATACAAACTTAGATACAACACAGCATTGACAGATAAAAATAAGTCTAATATATTAGCTGGACACCAAACATTATTGGTACTTCCTATTTCTGCTTTCCTTATTTGATATTTCAGGAAGATACTATAATGTTGCTGTGCATGTATCAGTCACTCTCTCTCTACCAGCACCAGCAGGGATGTTACAAAATAATATTGGCATTTTCAACTATGGCAAACAAGCCTGCCACAGGCCACCGAAGTGGCTTTCCAAGGGGCCCTCCAGCACAGAGACACAGGGAGACGATATTAAAACCAATCCACATTTATTCACAAGGGTGGCAAGATGTTACAGCCAAGGAGCAGATGTTAAGCACTGTCATGACAAGGAGGCTCTCCTTTGTGTGGGTGGGGATGGCAGATTTAACCTGTGCGCACTGATTGCCTCACTACGCACAGGTGCAGCCACCCCTGTTCCCGTGTCCAATTAGCCTGGCCAATTATCTAATTCTTAACCAATTATCTAATTAGCCAGGTCTAATTAGCTTGACCCAGGGCAGGTGTGGCTGCTTAAACCATCCATCCCCACACCACATCAACGTTTTAGCTAATATGCCAGTTGTATTTTAATCATTTGAAAATTGAAATATTAATACAATTTGCATCTGTTGCCACCAGGGTAAAAACAGAAGGTTTAGAAAAATTATGATTAGCCTATAGCACAAGCGGTTAGCGAGCCACCGCCAATACATTTGTTTGTGTAGCCTGACTGGAGTTTAGTTGGCCAAAAGACACAGCTGCACAGCTCCATATTGGGCATTTATTATCCTGACCAGTCCGTGCCAAATTTGTACAGAACTGTCATTGTGGCATGGCTATTTCCTTACTGATGGCACTGTTGAGCATAGCACTAGTGCTACAATAGTCGCACCCACAGGAAAAAGCTCAGAAAGGAAAAGTATCTCATCTGATCAACTGTCACAGGGGAAAGGGGATGGGCCAGAAAGCCACAGACAGCCAAGAAAGGGAAACTTTCCATTGACTGGGTTGGAGGTTTCATATGGTTGAGGCCAAAAGTTTACATACACCTAGGCTGAACACATTCAAACTCCACACATTTCATGTTACCATGTTTTCCTGTGTTAAATCAATTAGGGTATCTACTTTATTTCCATGAGGTCATTTAAAAATAACAGCTATATTTCAGCTTTTATGTACTATATCAGATTTTCAGTGGATTAAAAGTTTACATACACTTTGTTAGTATTTGGTGGCATTGTCTTTTAATTGCTTAACTTTAAACAAACGCTTGGGTTAGCCTTCCACAAGCTTCTCACAATACTTTACCGAAATTTTTGCCCATTCCTCCTTACAGAACTGATGTAAGTCAGTAGGGTTTATGGGCTTCCTTGCTCGGACATGCTTTTTCAGTTCAGTCCACAAATATTTTATGGGAATCAGGTCAGGGCTTTTTTATGGCCACTCCAATACCTTCACTTTTTTGTTTTTAAGCCATTTTGTTACAACTTTGGAGGTATGCTTAGGATCATTGTCCTGCTGGAAGACCCAGTTGAGACCACGTTTTAAGCTGACATCTTGAGGTGTTGCTTCAGTGTTTCTAGATAATCCTCCTTCCTCATGATGCCATCTATTTTCTTAAGTGCACCAGTCCCTTTCCTAGAAAAACACCACCACAACATGATGCTGGCATCCCCATGCTTCACGTTGAAATGGTGTTCTTCGGATTAAAAGCCTCACCCTTTTTCCTCCATACATAACGCTGATCATAATGGCCAAACAGTCAAATTTTTTTCATCTGACCAGAGAACACTCCTCCAAAAGGCTAGGTCTTTGTCATGGTGATCACCTGGCTTTTTTTATACCGTTCTTGGAGTAGGGGCTTCTTGCTTGCCCGACTGTAGGATTCTCTTAATGGTGGATGTACACACTTTGGTACCTGATGACTCCAACTCCTTCACCAGTTCCTTTGTTGTTGTCTAGGGGTTCAGTTGAACCTTTTGGAATAAAGTTTGTTCAGCCCTGCGAGTTAATTTGTTCCTGCTTCCTCAACAATGCAGTGTTTGCGTGGTACCAATATTTTTATATTTGCATACAGTTGTTTGTACAGATGCTTGTAGTATCTTCAGTTGTTTAGAAATTGCTCTTAAGGAGGAACCGGACTTGTGGAGGTCCACAATTCTTTTTCTGAGGTCTTGGCTGAGTTGCTTGGATTTTCCCACGGTATCAACGATAAAAAAGGCAGTGGTTCTAAAGGTAGGCCCTTAAATACAGCCGCAAGTATCAATTAACTCCCAATTAACTCCTAATTATGACAATTGGCCAATCAGAAGCTTCTAAAAATCATTACATAAATGAATGAATAATAATGAATAAAGTTTAAAGAGACAGGCAACTTGGTGTATGTAAACTTTTGACCCACTGGAATTCTAATATAGTGAATTAAAGCTTAAATTAAAAATGACCTCTGATGTGAACAAAGTAGATGCCCTAAGTGACTTGCCAAAATAAATGTATGGTAACATGAAATGTGTGGAGTTGTGAAATATCTTTAGCTTAGGTGTATGTAAACTTTTGGCCTCAACTGTCGCTCCTGTGTGCCCCAGAGAATAGGATATAATAGGAAACTTTACTGTCCATTAAAAATAATGGACATTTGCTGGAAGCACATGGCATACAATATAAAAATAACACTCATTCATATATCAAGAAAGAATACATAAATATGACAATCGGTGTACAATGCAGTGCATGTTCCAGCTGGTGTCATGCTCATTTTTCATCTACATAAATTTTAAATAGCAGAGGGGTTAAATTATTTCTTTTAGCAGTTTTTTCCTGGCTTGTGGCAACCCCTGGTGTGAAGAGTACAGTGGGTGTGTACAAGCTTCACAGGCAGCCACTGTTCTGAAAACCAGAGTTGTTGCAACAAACGTGTCATTACATTCAAAAACATGAAAAAGCGGGACAGTTCATATTAATATTTTTCTGTGTACATTAGTAAATCTTCAGGTTTTCTGGTTTTACTTTATTTTCTCAAGGGAAATTTGATAAAATTGTTTTGAGTCATTGCTAACTTAAAAAGAACCAAGATGACCAATTAAGTGCATTCAAAACTGTGCTCAATTGTGCATGCGTAATGCCAGTGGCAATTTTAGCATGTCATTTCTGGTAGGGCAGTTTTGTATGACGTCACCATCACAAAAAATAAAGGCAGCCAATTAGTCTACGGTAGACCTATTCTATTATATGGGCTGCGCTGTATGTGCCAGGGAGCAGAAAGATTTACAAACTAAATAATAAAATAAAGACTCGTACAAACTTGAACTTAAGAAACTTCAAAAATTAAAATAAAATCACACTTGACTTGAAATTGAAAACTTTAGCTAACTTGAGTGAGAGCACCTATTATCAACCACCCGGGGGAGGGGGAGGGGGAGGGGGGGGGGGGGTGTACCGACCACCCTAACCGCTGGTGTATTTAATTCATATTTATTAGAGAGAACTGGACATTGTTGCCTATTAAAATATAAGTCCTGTAAAAGTACACACAATAAACAGCCTTATTTACAATGTCAACTTTAAGATAAGCAACATGCTCGGAATTATCTCATCACGACCCATTAAATGCAATGGCGCAGAGGTTGCTTCAAAGAACTTCTTTCCTAACGGTCATTTTGCGTCCTGCGACTTGGGTTACAACAGTGAATATGCACGGATTCCTAGACGTGCTGATACTAGCCACCACCCTTTCTCATATTAACCTCAAATACACAAGATAGGACACCTATACAGTATGCTAGCAAATTTATGTCAAGTTCCATTCATTTATATGGGGTAGTCGATACACGTCCCCATAGCTAGCGATGGGCCACCTCTGGGCCATATAAATCTTCATATGGTTGTGATGATTGCTTGTAGGTTAAACTACAGTAAACATTTCATATAGGACACATGAAATGAGCTTATCAAGAAACTTAGCTAAAATGTGAATGATTGGTGCCAATTAAATAATTAAGAGCAGAAGCTGGTATGAAATCCAGAAACAGGTAGTGGCCCTCCTTGCCCACCCCTGTTCCACATCCATCACCTGTAGTGTCACAGCTAGAGCTTCTCTCCATATACGATGCCCTTGGTTCTCTGTGACCCCAGTCTATTGCCTCCAGCCCATCATGACCTGACTGGTGATCCAAGATAGAGGCCAGGACTCTGGTGCTCAGGTTGAAGGTGTGGGCAGCAGGCATGGTGTCATGCTTGACCCCAGATGTCCTTGCATCACCCACTTTCTCATTAGTCAACCCAAAATTTTGAAATTATAAGCAGAAAACAAAAAAAAAAACAAATCACAGCAACACACTACATATTGCCATGGTTATGAAATAAATAAGGTCATAAAATAAAACCATTAACGAATAATGTTTCTCAGATTTTGTTGCATCGCTCCCATAAACCAACGACACTAAGCTGTGGACTTGATAGGTGGCTGTGACTGTAGGATATCTTGCATGATTAACACTAGTTCACTAGTGTCAGCTATCTATCTGCACCTGCTGTGATCACCAGAAACTACTAGACAAGCTAGTTCAACATCTAACAGTCTAACTGGTCTAAAAAGTCCTTACTAATTCAAGGTCATGGTAAGAATTTAAATGGAGGAACCACCATCCCTGCCTAAGTCAGATGAGGGTGGTTCAGACTAGGGACAGTCTGCTGAGCCTGCACCCAGGCCACACCCTCCAGACATAACATACCCCAGCAGTACATCAACCAGTCACAGTCATGCCAGCATCAACCACAACCACATTAGTAGCCCCTCCCCACATACCTCCTTCAGCAGCCTCAGGGGATTTACCCACTCAGGACTTGCCACCCACCCAACCAGTCATTTAGCACTTCCTTACCACCAGGAATGCAGGAGGGAAATCCCACAGCTTTAGCTCTCACTGGTACAGGAAATTTAAACGTACTGAATATTGTATCTCTAACCATGCTCTCTGGAGATGGTGAAGAAAAGCTCTATAGCAGGTTTAACAATTAGAAATATTTAGAAAAATCAAGTTTACAAAACAAAACATTGGTACTTCTTGCTATGAGCATGAAAATAGCATATTCTGCTTACTAGCACACCATACAATCACAGTTAGCTATGATAAATGAACAATTGCAGATATTTAGACTATGCTTGTTTTGAATTAAGAGTATTTGATTATGATTGTTGTTGTCCAAATAGTAGCATCTTTGCTCTCAATACTCCCTTACTGCTAACTGTTTTTAAGACTCAATTGTACAAATAAGGATATCAATCTTCCAGATTTTTTTGTTCCATTTGACTGCTGGTATTTATTACCCTCAAATACAGGCCTTTATAGTAATATATGCCATCTGTGATATGCTTAATTGTTTGTCTGCTGCAAAGAATTTCAGAAACTTTTGGTCCACCCCATAATTGGTACATGCATTTATGACATCCTGGTGCTGCTACTAGTGGACAGGCTTTTTACATAGAAGCCTTAGTCAAATTGTTATTTGAAGTACTTTCAACCTTTAAAGACCAGGCAAACTTGCTTGTTACTTGCAATGCCATTCATGTTGAGGCATTGAGGCAAGGTTTGTGCAGTGGGGGAGTGTGACTGGCCATGCTGAACATGCTTGTGTTCATAGAAGATCTTAAAAATAAAACAACATAAAAAACTCTTGGTTAGTAACTTTTTTGATGAAAATCTCAGGGGCCAGCAGGAGTTCTTTAAAATCTTATGAAACAAAATTCATGCATGTACAAATATATAAAGCAGGTGCAGGACAAAGGTAAGACATGAAAATGGGAATAAGGTCTGCACACTGCAATGCATGCTTCCAGAAACGATTAACAAAATTTTTTGCTGGGAGCAATAATGGTAGTGTGCAGAATTTATTCCAATTTTCCAAAGTTGTAAAATGTTACCAGGACAATATATAAAAAGTATACAAAATATTCCGGTGTCTCTGGTCTGGTATGAATGGCAAGTTTCCCTGAGGAGACAGTCCTACCTACACTTCTCAGAGAATGAGACACTTGCCTCTGCTTGAGACTCGTATCCAAACTGCTGTGCAACCTCACTCGCTTCAGAAAAAATGCGAGGCCTCAAAAACTATTACAAAGCGGTACATGAATACCCACCCCGTGTACCACTTTGTAAACTGCCCAGGTATTTGAAAGATTCCACGATTGCAAGTGGTTTGTCGGAGATGGTGAAGGTTGGTAAATGAGATGGGGGAGTAGATGCCCACTGGCATATTACTTCGGTCTTTGTCACATTTACAGAGAGACCCAGCCTACCATACGCCCTTGCAGCAGCTGCAAGGGTAGCTTGCAGTGCCTCTGGTGTGTGGGTCACAACTGCACAGTCATCTGCGTACTGTAGCTCGATGACATGCTCAGATGTTATTTTTGTGACCGCTTGAAGCCTTCGGATGTTAAACAGATTTCCATCAAGTCTGAAGTCGACAGTAACCCCACTGTCCTTCTTGATCTTCTCGTGGAGCAGCAATGTCCCACACAGGAGGAAGATGTTAAAAAGAACTGGAGCAAGGATGCACCCCTGAAGGGCTCGGATTCCTGGCCTCCAATAGTCACCCGTGCCCTCATCCCCACATGGAATTGCTGAAGGATGTTGACAAACCTTTGTGGGCAGCCAAACTTCAGGAGGATACTCCATAGAAGCTCCCTGTTGACTGTGTCGAAAGTCTTCGACAGGTCGATGAAAGCTCTGATGAGGTCCTGGTGTTGCTCCCTACACTTCTCCTGGAACTGTCGTGCTGTGAACACCATGTCCACAATGCTCCTGTTCCTCTTGAACCCACATTGTGACTCAGGCAACAGCTCCTTTGTGATTTTTTGCACCAGCCTGCATAGCATGACTTTTGGCCAGGACTTTGCCAGCAACAGCCAGTAGTGAAATGCCACGACTGTTGCCACAGAGGGACTTGTCTCCCTTGCCTTTATATATGGAGATGATGTTAGCATCCCTCCACTGCTGAGGGACAGTTTCATTCTTCCAGACATGTGTGATAAACAGGAAAATTGCACGGGTGCAGAGTTAGCCTCCCTGTTTAAAGATCACTGCAGGGATGCTGTCAGGGCCAGGGGTCTTGTTGTTTTTCAGGGACCTTACTGCACATTGAACCTCTTCAGAAGTTAGTGGAAGATCGAGGTCTTGGATAGTGCGGTGGACAGGTAGTTCATCCAAGACTGAGGGGTCTCTTGGGTAGGGCTGGTTCAGAAGGGTTTCAAAATGTTATGCCCATCTTTTTGTGATGAGTCTCTGGTCCTTTATGAGGGTTGTACCGTCATCAGACTTCAGGGGGGAGACAGAGCAGTTTCTTGGGCCGTAAATGGTTTTCACTGCATCATAAAAGTTGTGCATATCATTTTTATCGGCATGGGATTGTATTTCATTTGCCTTCGATATCCACCACTCATTCTGCAGGGCACGCAATTTTGACTGCACCTCTCTCCTGGATGCTTTCCATTGTTGCCGGAGTACAGCTGATGTAGGGTTGTTGAGTACTGCACTGTGTGCTGTGTGCATGCCTTTGAGTGTGGCAGTTATTGTGCCTGTGTTGTCATTAAACCAGTCCTGGTGCTTTCTGCTCTTGTGGCCGATGGATTGGGATGCTGCCTCATAAAGCCTGGAGCTGACAGAAGACCATTTTCCATCAATGGAATCATCTGTGCTCAGGAGAGGGTCAAAGTCTTCCAGGTTTTCAGCCAGAGAGCGGCGGAGATTGTTCCGGACCATAGGCTTTTCTAGCTGGGTACAGTCAAGCCTCGTCTTTCCTGACCTCTGGAGACAGATGGCAGGGCGTACTTTCACCTGGAGCCTGGTCATGATAAGCAGGTGGTCTGTCCAGCACTCAGCACCTCTCATTGCACGAGTGAGTAAGACGTCTTTTATATCAGAGCGCCTCACAATTATGTAGTCTAACAAGTGCACGAGTGAGTAAGACGTCTTTTATATCACAGCGCCTCACAATTATGTAGTCTAACAAGTGCCAATGTTTGGAGCGTGGGTGCGTCCAGGATGTTTTGTGTTTGTTTTTTAATTGGAAGAGGGTGTTTGTAATGGTCAAGCCATGTTCCGCACAGAGGCTTAGCAGCTGCAGACCATTGGCGTTGACTTTCCCAATGCCATGCCCACCAATAACACCACTCCACACCTTGTTGTCTTTCCCCACTCTGGCATTGAAATCGCCCAGCAAAAAGATCTTATCCTCCTTGGGTATGCGACAGAGGGCCTCATCTAGTGCCTGGTAAAAGCAGTCCTTTACGTCATCCTTTGATGGTAGAGTCGATGCATAGGCACTTATAAGAGTGGCATAGCGTTTCTTGGCCAGAGGGATCCTGAGTGACATGAGCCTTTCATGTATGCCAATCGGTGTTTCAGTGAGTTTTGGTAGGAGACTGTTTTTTATTGCCACATAAATTGTTTATTTATCCCACACCATGCTGATGTTGTCCTCCTGGAGGGTATCCCTTCCAGAAGAAGGTGTAACCCTGTCCTTCCTCCTTCAGGGAGCCTTCATCCAAGAACCTGGGATCGCTAAGTGCAGCGATGTCAACATTGTAGCGGTTAAGTTCCGCTGCAATGAGTGCAGTTCTTCGCTGAGGCCTTTCAGTGTCGGTGTTAGTGTCCAGCAGAGTTCTTATGTTCCATGATGCCAGTTTAAGAGGGATAATTTTCTTTTGTTTATTTCGACCGCTGAGTGGAATGTCCCGATAGGTGCGGTTCCCTATCCAGGATGTTTTGAGTGGGCAATGTTTAGGCCACCTTTTCTTGGCCCCTCCCCGGTTGGGATGAGCAGTGTGGCTCCTAAATAGCGCTGCTCAGTCACACAAGGGTCTGCCGAGAGCAGCTGCCACTCAAACCCAGCTGCTGGCAATCATGAATAGCCCTGTGCTGCTGGTGTGCAGGGGTCTGATTAGGAGAAAAATTTCCGAAACGTATTGTAAGAAGCTTGTGGAAGGCTACCCCAAGTGTTTGATTCAAGTTAAGCTATTAAAAGGCAATGCCACCAAATACTAACAAGGTCTATGTAAACTTTTGACCCACTGAAAATCTGATCTCATAAAAAACGTTTTCAAAAATGCCAAGTTACTCACACATACAAGACATACACTGTCTATAACTCAGTCATTCAAACTGGCAAAATCTAGGCCTGCCATTAAAAGTATTAATATCAAAATGATGCCAAGTTACTGTACTACAAACCATACAGGCTATCTTGCCTCACCGAAATTAAATAAACTGTATTCCAAAGAAATGCAACCCAATGTTTCCTCAATTGTTTCAACTCACTTGGCCCTGTGTTTTTTTAATCTTACCATTTTACAATGTCATTCAAACTTTGTGTCACATCAAAGTGTCAAATATTTCTAATTGCCTCGTGCAACACATTTAAATTCATGTACAAAACTGCTGGTGAATAACTACAGGAAGCATATTCCTCCAGAAAATATATGTTTATACTTGCATGGCAACTTCATTTTTACTAAATGTACAAGTTCTTGTATATTTGCTACTTACAATAAATACTGCATATAAAATACATATTGTACGTACATACATACATAGAAAACTTCTTTATCCCCATGGGGACATTTCCCTTGCAGCATGTTACATTCACATTTACGAACAAACATTTATACCAAGAAACATACAATCATTCACACAACAGAAAGGCTGGGTAGCTAAATACATATATACCAATACAAGTTGGACATATAGATGCCTATTTAATCATTCTTGACTCTCACAAACCCATCCACACATGTTTGGCTTGTCCATGTACTGTATGCTTATACACACAGGGCCAAGTGACTTGAAACAATTGAGGAAACATTGGGTAGCAGTGCTTTGCAATACAGCTTATTTAATTTTGGTGAGGCCTATTTTGTTTGTAGTATAGTAACTTGGTGTTATTTTGAAATCAATACTTTTAATGACAGGTCTAGATTTTGCCAGTTTGAATGAATGAGTTATAGACAGTAATTGTCTTGTATTTATGAGAGAGTGAGAAATGCGAAGTTACCCTTTAAGAAACGGTTGTAGATTATGGCTATCCTTGTGTGAATTTGTACAGTCTGATGAGCGTGTACCATTTAGCACTTTTGCTTTGCTATATATGTAAAACAGTGGCTGTGAAAAAGGGTGCAGTGGCATAACGCATGAGAAATGCAGCTGAAATATACCCAGTGTATGTACATGGGGTGTGCATTAACTGTATCTGTATCTGTTCAACCAACAAAATGATCTGCATCTGTATTCGGATAGAAGACCGGACGTGGGCGTGGTTTATACCAGAAGTCATGTTAAATCAGGCAAATGTTGTATTTTTTAACCTAATATTCATTGGCAATGAAATTGTTATGCCTTCAAAGCATCAAATTGATTTAATATTGGCATATAATTAATTATAAAATATATTTCCACATCCTCATACTGTATTTTTCATCTCTCTCTCTTTTTTCATTTTTACCTAAACTAAGTTTTATGAACTGTCTGAATCCCACCACCACAACCACCCCCCCCCCCCACCCTTTAACTGGGGTACATTGAACAATCAGAAACAAAAAAAAAAGTGTTTTATAAACTGAAAGATTCTGTTTTGCATTGGAAATAGAAACTATTTACAGTAAAGATATATATATATCAGTTGAAGGGAATAATCTTAAATTCCAATGATGCTGCATTCGCGTTTCTGGATGTGGTAACGTTACTGCAGTTCGCTAGGGAAACGTGAATTACTACTTTACAGCAGTAATTACATAACAGTAATAGCCTACGTTAACTTTTTTACGCCTGTTTTTATTTTTATTTATTTATTTATTTCCCCTACTGAATTAAGTTTGGATAGATTGCAAACCATCAGATGTCCTCATATTTTCCCTTGGTGGCAACTGTTACCATGAATGGATTTCGTGTTCATTATAGCCAAGACCTATGACTGATACATATATCATGTTACAGCTTAAACTGATTAATATTGACTGAAATAGGGTAAAAAGGTAAAACGTCGGTTTTTTCAATATTTTGACTTTTTTTTAAATGGAGGAAATTAACACATACAGCTAAAAACTACAGGTTCTAAGCTTCATTTTCATGCATAGGATGCGGGGGTTTGAAAGAAATCCAGCTGCCACACCAGGCTTGTGTCTTGCTAGCTCCCGCACCTCCTCCTCGATGCGAGAGTTTCCCTCAGTGATAGCCGGGAACGGTCAGCTCTCAGCCCGCTGCCTGCTGTGCGCTGACTCGGTGGGGGCGACTACAGAATATACCGATCACTTTTCAATAATGTGTAGTAAATGAAATGACTAGTTAGTTCTGTTGCAAACAGAATGGGCATTTTTATCTAGTGGCCATCCACAATGATATGAATCTACTTGAAGAAACATAATGGCTGAGGCACAGAACTTATTTATTAAACATTTTGCAGTGCAATGGCTCAAAGTTTGTTGGTGTGTGTAAGTGGTGCTGCCGAAGGAGAAAATGCAAAATCACCTTGTTTGGGGCTTTATTGTGTGGACATGGGAACTTGTTTTCTGTCTGTTGAAATGGGGTCAGAATGTACTGAAATTAATGTTTTTAAGGGCTGAATGTCTGTGGCTGTTGTGCTTATTTCTGTGGGGAACCCTGAAAAGTGCCAAACACTCGGTGCTGTATACGTATGGGGCATGCCACCTCGCCAAGGCGTAACTTGGCGGAATGGCATACCTGCCATCCCAATATAGTACCGTGGTGAAGAGGGGATAACCAGAAACACAGGAGCAAAATAGAAAGATAACTCAAATCAAAACCCCACAGTACCCATCTGATGCTTCAAGATTGATGGAACTTTCCCCTGAGAGTAAAACAGTCCCCTGCCAGTCCTTACGCAGAATGCCTTATTGCTACTTTCAAAATGCCAAGAGGCAGATTTTAATCTCTTCACAATCATCCACACCCTATGTCATCTGAGGCTTCAATAATTCTGTTTCTTATGTGGCTGGAAGAGGACATTTTTTGATAATTATTTTCTTTGGGAAAGTGTGTGTTGCTTGAAAATCACTTGTGTGAAGGTAATCTTGAACAAGGCCACCGCAGAGCTTGGCATATGCCCCCGACCATATGTTGTGAACCACATAATGTACCACATTGGACTTGACCACACGAAGGCTGGTTTCACCACCTCATTCAAGATGGTGGCCGTAGCAGCCATATGGAATGAGCGGTGGCGTCACCGATAAAAACCAGCCTTCATGTGGTCAAGTCCAATTCACCATCAAAAAATCAGCCCAATCGACAAAGGAGTTTTCTGTTAAATGAGCGAAAACCAAATAAAAGATGGCGGCCCTGGTGGCCATATTGAATGAGCAGTGGCGTCACCGATCAAAACCAGCCTTCGTGTGGTCAAGTCCAATTCATCACCAAAAAATCAGTCCGACCGACTAAGGCGTTTTCTGCTAAATGAGCGGAAACCAAATTGTTGACGGACGACGGACGGGACCTCGACATAATGCCCCTCCTGCCTCCTATGGAGGCCGGGGGCATAAAAACAAAAATGGCAACCACCATCATCAATGGCAAAATACCTAAGAACATATTGCCTAATAGCTTTGAGATACAGCCTCAGGCAACACTTCAATGCTTTTCATACAAAAGAAACACCTGTGTTGAAAATATTCCTGAGTTTACCAAATTAAAGAGAAACTTATATATAATGCACAATTGCAATCTATAATAATAATGTTTTTCAAACCCAGTAGTATAGCCAAATTAAAATGAAAACAGACTTTAAACTCTCAGAAATATACTGGAAACATATTAAATACTTCCATCTAGTCGCAATTCAGTAATAATAAAAAATAATAACTATGCTGAACAAATGCAGCTGCTAATGCTTTTTATTTTATGACTTTTACCTTTAATCTTCATTAATACAGAAGTTTAGCAAAGTGGACTTGCTATTCACAGGCCACATTTTCCTTAATTTCCCCAGAAACCACCTCCTCTTTCTCTTTTCCTCCATCTTCTTCCTGCTGTCCACAATTCTTCCATTCCCTTCCTGAAGTCCACAGTAAGAGTACAAAACAGACTCACTTATTTCTGGCATGTTCTGCTAGAGCATTTAAGCTTCCCATAAATAATATTGTCTGCAGAGATCCTCAGACATAACTTGATAACACAGCCGCATCCCAGTTGTCTTTGTCTGCCTGTAATTTGCTTAGAGACGGACACAATGAGATCCCTCTTGGCAGTTATCAATAACTCACTTCCTTATTAATTAAACCTCAGGTCCCACACTGCCCCATTCATGATGTGGACAAGAAAACAGCCCTGCCCTTTAGTGCCATGTTCCTTTTTTTAGTTATGCTCAGTCCATTCTGGGTATGCTAAAAGAAATAGAGGTATATTTTACATTTACAAATACAGACATAATCAAGGGGCTTTAGTGCCCTGCTGTTGTGTGTCTAATTAGCCAATCACTTGTAATGCTAGTGTTTTCATTTATTTTAGCTAGCTACAGCACAGACATATGAAAATCCTTTAGAGCTACGGTATGACTGTCAGCATCTATGCCAAATTACTGGTACCACAAATCTACCATATCAAAACGATGTATATGTTCTTTGGCAGTACTTCAAAGGCACTAGCCTGCCTTCAACAGGTGCTTCCAAGTCTCTGGTTCTGCTGTCTATCCTATCTGGATTCAAACTCTGAACCCTGTGCTGAATGGGGAATATTGAGGGACAGAAGGCCCTACATTTCTAGTACAATGTGTTGTGGGTTTGTTGAAACCTTGAAATAGCAGCTTGTCCCCAACAACACTGTATGTGGCCATCAGGACTCTATACTTAGCAGACAGACATGAAAAAAAACACTGAGAGGTTTTGTATCAGTGATGGTCAAGTTTCTTGACTGTTGAGTAGGTACTTTTGGAGTTGTCATGTTGTTGAACTGAAAATTAATGTCCATGGAAATGGAATAAAGCTGTGATATCGTATAATACTGTACCAAACCTCTCTAGAGAGTTTTGTTTTGGGGAACCAAACAGAATGTTTCTGACAGTGGTGAGAAAATGGAAGAGGGATATATCAGTATCATTCTAGGGACCAGAGTGCTCATTAGGGGGGAGAAAGAGCACCCTGGTCTCCAGGATTGCAAACTTATATTCAATCTATTACATTCAACTTCATTTCATGCAGCTCTCTGTAAGACTGTTCTCCTACAGTGAAAACACAAGATTAGAGGTCTTTAAATGATGGTAAGCCTGGGATTTGAATGACATTGTGCACTTCCATGCATGTTAAAACAGAACCATGCCACAAGCTGTGCTACCCTTCAACAGCTAAAAGGCAACTCAATACAAAACATTTTGTGTTGCAGTGGTTATGCCTTGTACCCCACTGAGAAAAACAGCCAACAGGTTTTCTCTATTGGTATCCATAAGACCTTTGAAACAACTCTGTAGTTTTTATTGTCCTGGACGTATCCCTCAACATGGCTTCAAAATAAGTAGACACCACTTGGAATTGTAAATTCAACTGCAACACAGGATGAAAGTCTGAATGCAGGCATTGTAACTTCCCAGTCAACAATCATGATGCTTACGGCTGGACAGCAATGTTTTTTACTCTTCTTTGGCATGTTGTTTGACATAAGCTCTACATAAAAACTGGAAATATATTTAGGAAAATAAAAGCTGAATGAACATTGATATAATTCAACAAAATATTGACTGTCAAATGTCCAGCGTGGGTATGTCCCAATGTCACTCCATAATAGTGTTCAGCATTATATTAAAAGAACAAGTTTTTTTTTTTCCAAATACAGACTCCGGAGATATGTGGTCAAAACAACCTAGATATGCTAAAGCACATGGAGATCAGAAATTGTGTTACCCAAACGGGAATGACATGGGGACAGTTTGGGTGTGAACAGAGGAGCAAGAGGGTAGTAAAGATAGTATCTTCTGCTGTATGCAACCTGTTCAGCAGTGCATTACTCCAAATTGTATTAGAAGAAGCTATGGACAAAGCCACAGTGAGTTGATTTAGGTTAAAAGAGCTGAGCTTTGGGGCTGCTGGGTGGCTAATTCGGTTAAGGAGCCATGCTGCTAGACCGTGTCAGTTCCGGTGCAAGTACACTTGATCTTCCTGGACTTCCTGTTAACATCACTGCCCATCAGCTGGACCCTCCTGAGTGTGTACTGAACACTGCATCTGGAAACTCAAGCTTCTTTGCAATTTCTCACAAGGAATAACATTACCACAATGTTTACTTGGCCCTGCACATCTAAGCCTAATGCCTTCTTCTCTGCCCCATTTCTTGCAGCTTTAGTGCCAGTGGTACTAGGCTACCTGTGGTTTAAAAAACTTAAGGTAGATATGATCTTAGTCAATTTATCTACTTCTCTACCTCCCTCCCACCCTCCATTTGGAAAATGATTGCTGTAGGTAGACTCAGTCAGTCTGTGTCAACCGAATGGAAATGACTTTCTTTAAAAAAGTGCGTGCAGCATTCTCAATCTTTGTCACACACCAACCTATGTGAAGATTCCCCCTCCCCCCCCACCATACTGTGGAACTCCTATGGGCCTAACTCGAGTTCTCACAACTCTGTAGAACACTAATTCAAAGGCCTGCAGAATGCCTAAGATCGCTGTTGTCCCCGACTTATCTAAAAGCACAGATAAAGTCACTGTAGCAGTAACCAGGCTCTGGTGACTTAGCTCGCCTGCTGCGACTAAGACTATCCCATCCCGCGTGGAAACCAGCGCATGCCTGGTGCTGCGACGACTAACCACGATGAGCTCCAGGAAGAACATTTCCGATGACCGACCGGGGGGAAGAACATCACCACCTTTGCTACAGAACAAGGACTCGGCATACGCGCCTCACATCTGGAAGCCTCCCCAATTTCACAACGCCAAGACTGTTCTATCCAGGACTCCACAGCGACCACCGGAGGCTGCTACCTGCGTGAATGGACGAACCGTAAGACTGAGCAAACTTTCCAGGCAATAGCAGTTTAGCTTAGTCTGTACTGGGTTTAATGTGATATTATGTGTTTCCATTTTGTCTTTTAAAATAATTTGCGCTGGCGATAGAATTGATAGAACACAACCACACACGTGGTCGCTCTCTATCTTTCTCCCTGATTAACTTTCCACCTTAACAACACCACACTTATAGTATAGTCTGTAGTGGAAGAATAGCTAGCTTGGTTGCATGTATCGCTCAAGAGCTGAAGTTACACTTTACTCTACGGCACTACTGGGAGCAATACTCCTTCGTGAGCTAAGTTATTCAGCAATGCCGGTTACACTGCAACCCACACATATGCGACCAACCCGCCGTTTGCCCTTCCCCCTTTCATCCACAGACAAAGGGACAGGTCCGCACAAGCAACCGCACACATGGACACTTACCTTCCTGTATTTAGCAGTTTCCCCATTCAGATTAGTTGTGTATGTTTGTTTAATACATAATTGTATTAAACCTGTGTCTGTTTTGATGTTGCTAGAACGTGGGAATCTGAATGAAAATAGCCTATCCAGAACTATATCTTTGATTAAATTATTTGATCCTTAATATTAGTAATTTTGATTACTAATTGAAGGTCAAAATTTATGGTTGAATAATCTATATAACTATAATTTTATGATACTGTAAACACCTCACAGCTAGACCAATGAGGGTTTGTAGCTGGAGGGGAAGGCACCGCGTGTTCTCCCTTGGCTGGTGTGATTCAAAACCGGAGATGTTAGTTATTTTTCCTCTGTTCGGAAGAACAGGGCACAATTATAATTAAGAATGCACTGGTTCCGTTGCCATGGGTTAGATATGAAGGCGCTGCTTCATATCCCGCTTAAAACTGGCCTGTAACGGATCAGTAGCATTCAGGTTACTCTCCGTTCGCAAACGGGGCTATGCTGTCATCAGAGATATATCCGATCTGTCGCCGGACTGTCAATATCCCAATGGGAGCATCAGAATATTCACAAATGCGCGGAACAACACATCAAATATATCCATGACCACAGCAAGAAAGCATAACAGTTAATAGGTTTTACCCTCGTGATAATCTGACTCCATATTAATTAATAAGTTATGTTCCAAATTAGAATTTAGGCTTGATTTAGAATGGAACTCAGTTCGTCTGAAGTTCTACACCGAGGGTCAACGCAGTTTCACCCGGTACGCACCGCGGATACGCCCGTAACGACAATTTAACTAGCTGTTTGCAGACGACACAGCGGTTGTGAGATTTCCCTCATGGGGAGTATAACCTAATTAGGGTTCAGGGACTCCGAAAGGGCCAATATTGGTCATCCCAGGATCAACTTGGTTCTGCTGACGGTCCCGCCTTAACTGAAAACTTGGTGATCAAACAAGTCCAACGGGCAGTTCCCTAGTCATAATTGGGGGAAACCGACTTAGAGGGCTGTTACAAGAACGAAACATTGACCAAGACCACACAAATCAAGTCATTAACAGTTTTAATGTCAGGTAGGTTGTACACTTAAAATAGTCAATTTGTAGTTACAGAATTTAGAAAATAGTCTAACAATCAAAGATAAAGATGAGCATACCTGACAGCAGTCTACACACAGAAAGAGTCTTGTGTGGGAAGTCTGATTGCAGACTCCCAGAGGGCCCTGTTCCTCTCCTATAAGAACCCAGCGCAGGCAGGTGGATGTCGCCACAAAAGGCTCATAAAACCATAAATTTACTTGGAGGGGGGAAGATTGGAATTTGGTTCAGACAGGATCAGACAGATGGATTTACCAGGAGGAGTGTCCAAAAAATACAGTTGACTTCCAAATTTATTAAAATAGATTTTCTCTAGGTTTGCTGGTTTTAAAACCTAAACCAGAGCATCACTCGCACAGAGACCATAAAAACCATACCAAATATGAATATTTGTTCTCGTGATTGTCATGAAAACTCTGAAAAACATGAAATAACTGTACAATCTTTTACATGAACCAACTGTCAACTCTCAATGTCTTTCCACAGTGTATCAAGATTGCATAGTGTAGTGTATCAATGTATTCGACCCAAATCGGGATTTATTTCCTAACAAAAAGTGTGCGTGAGTAAATTTCTCTCCTTATGAAGGTTGGGAGACAAGTTACCCAGTGACACCAGGTGAGGGCACTGTGACTGTCCCTCAACTGTCCTGAGCAATTTGCCCCATTTCCATCATGTGATTTTATTACTTGCCATCTGAAACCTCCAGGACGTTGGGATAATTTTAGAATTGCTTTCCCATAGAAAAGAGGTGTCACCTGTTAACTGTCGCAAAACCAGATGCCAAGGTCTTACGGGTCACTCTGTCCCGACAATATCAGACTCTGCACCTGGCGAATTGCTTTACGACAGTCAGAGAGGAAATTCCACTCTATGTCTGTTCCCGTGGGCCTTACAGATTCCCCTCTCTGGCCCCGTGGGACAAACAGAACGCTGTCCCAGGGGTCACTGAAAATGCCCAACTTTGATAGCAGTCCAGGTCCGGTGTTTATGGTCTCAAGCCCGGCCTCGCTGGCAACTGGAGGGGGCTGAGAACCAATGCAGCATGAGTGGAGGTGCGCAGAGAGTGTATCAGGTGTCGAAAATAACAGCATTGAACCAGGGTGATGGTAAAGATGACTGCGCTAGCGATGACGCACCCTCGGAACACCCAATCCCACCAGGTGTACGCGTCCTGGGCGGACCGGGTAGAGGAGCTGGCCAGGATCTCCGCTGTTCTTTTGGCCAGATTCACCTCCACCTGAGCCTGGTTGATGTGGTAATTGGTGTCACGGATGATCTGTTCTACCAAACTCATTAGGTCAGTCAGGGCCCGCGTTCCTTGTTCGTAGAATGTGTCCTCCCACTACGGGGAGACGTCTACCTCCAGTGGAACTCGGCCTAGAATGTTGATCTGACTCATGGCCAAATCTTCCGTCACTTCCAAGCAGAAAGTGTGGTTTGCTGGACAGGTCAGCCCTCCATACGAGAAAGAGTTCATCTCGCTGATGACGCACCATTGTGTGTGGGAAACCTGGATAGCGTCAGCGTGGCCATGCAAAGACTGCACACTAATGAATTTGGTATCATTGGGAGAAAAAGGTTGTAAGGTGTTACAGGTACAGATGATATAGCTGGAGCTTTCATGACAACACATGCGAGTGGTGAATATGGTCTCTGTGCCCCTCATAGTGATATACCCGGTAAGGTGATCTAATTTTAGAACCTGATTCTTCACTACTACGCCGATAGAGCGTATGGTAGTGGAATTTGGGTACACCTGTTCTGGGTGAATTAAAGGAAAAGAAACAAAGAACCCAATACATTTTGTGTGGATGGTTATTGAAAATGATAGTATAAAAATAAAGAACAAAAAATAAAGAAAAACACCAAAATCATAAATTAAGACATATAAGGCAAGTAGTGTTCAGAAACATACAATGCCTACATACATACATTTATTAAAAAGTTGAAAATTACTGGAATGGTAATTACTGTAAAATAGTTTAATTGAAGCAGACTGAAGAAATGTTGTCTAATACTATGTGTTAATTCCACACAGCTCCTGGTCCAGGCCATGATACTGTCACGTCTGGACTACTGCAACTCCCTCCTGGCTGGCCTCCCAGCATCAGCCACCAGACCCCTTCAGCTCATCCAGAATGCAGCAGCACGTCTGGTTTACAACCTCCCTCGTGACTCCCACGTCACTCCCCTCCTCATCTCCTCCACTGGCTACAGTGCAGCTCGCATCCGGTTTAAGACACTGGTGCTTGCTTTCCAAGCAGTCAAGGGGTCAGCTCCTGGTTATCTGCAGAAGATGATCAGACCCTACAAGCCGGCCAGATCGCTCCGATCGGCTACTACAGGGCGGCTGATTCCTCCCCCTACACGAGCAGCAACAAGGTCTCGACTCTTTGCAGTTCTGGCCCCACGATGGTGGAACGATCTTCCAGTGGAGGTCAGAACAGCAGAGTGTCTGAGCACCTTCAAACGGAAACTCAAGACGCACCTCTTCTCTGTGTACCTCTCTCCTCTTCCCTAAACCCCCTCCCATAACTATAAAAAAAAAAAAAAAAAAAAAAAAAAATTATTTTGTTCAGACTATCTTGTTTCTCCTTATTGTATGCATCATAGTAAAGGCTTTTTATCTACATGTTGTTCAATGGACTTAAGCGGACTTGATCCTGAGTTTGGTTACTCTGTTGTAAGTCGCTCTGGATAAGAGCGTCAGCTAAATACCTATAATGTAATGTAATGTAATGTAATGGTATAAGAGAAATTCATTATTGCACCAAGAAATTCATAGAATCACACAGGATAGTGTTTCTATTGTGTCCTATATGTGCGCTATTTGGAATTGGATGTGTGCTGGTTTGTGTGCTCTTGTTAGATTAGATGACTGTGAAGTTCTTAATGGGATGGGTGGATCCCCTAATGTAACAAATTGGGTGTTGTAAAATTTGCTCTGGTGCTACACCAGGGGGCCTGTTTAAAGTTAGGAGTTGGCTAAATGAGCTGCTGACATGTTTATGACCCCTTCAGAGATTTCCACCCAACTGGTCTGTCACCGATGCTTGAGGTGCTAACTTCTTGCCTGTATTTGTGCAAAGAAGAGAAAATCTATGTAGGGTTACTGTCTGCATAATTTGGGGGTTAAACCACAACTGACAAAAAATAAAAAGATGAAAAAACAAAAAGAAAATCAGTCTTGGGAGTGTAAGTTTACTGCTCCTTAAATATTCAACAACTGACAGAGAAGGGGGGGAAACAGAACAAGACAGACAGATGGGGAGAAGGGAGAAAGGAGGAGGAGGAACAGTAAATGAAAAGGAAGGAGGGAATTTAAGGAGAGGAAACTGTGAAAAACTAGAATAAAAGAGAGACCAGTAAGCCAGTCCTTGCCAAAAGATGACCCCTCTTTCAACATTTTAATGCTAAAAGACAAACTTTATGTAAACTTAGGAGTAATTGCTTCTTCTCCTTATTTATTTATTTATTTATTTGAGATATGTAGTTTGGAAGACTTCTTCCTTAAATAATTTTCATTGCAGGCACAGATGATACTGACCCTTATTAGTTGAGTTAAAGTTTGATGACATTATATTCATTTAATGGCATTGACTGGCTTATCAATGGTTTGACAAAGATTCTAATATGTATATGTTGTGCTATGGTGAAATTCACACAAAAATACCATTAGATCTCTAGTATCTAACATGCCTTAGCTAATTTAATTGGCACCCAAATAAGTCGGTTAGTGAATTCTAACAGTTTCTAAATGGCGTGCACAGGCATGCGTTAATAATTAATATATTATTAGTTAATATTATTAATTAAAATCCTCTGGTTTCATCCTTGTGCTGCTAAGACACAGAACAAAAACTCAGATGAAAACAATAGGGTACACCAGAATTCACTACACTTTTTTGAAAATGAGCTTTCTAACGAAAGGTGAATGGTGGTACACCTATGCCTATATAGCTTAATTTAGCTCTAGGCTAATGGTTATTTTATTTATAATAGGCCAAAGTCTATTTTTTGGTTGGTTATAAGCCATGTTGGAATTTTACCTTCTACACTGGCTTATCTCAACTGTTTTATAAACCCTAACCTATTTATTTAATTAATAGTATACCACTGGTTACTGAGACAGATAACACAGGCCAAGGACCTTGGTTCCAGCTCCTCAGAAATTCAGAAGTTCTGTGTCCTGATACCTTTTCACCAGTCTCAGAGGTCTTTAGACATGAGTCCCACATGTGGCAAATTCCAGACGGTCGCCACCCTTGTTGTAGCCTGCGGCTACACTTTCAGAGGGATGGAGACTTGCATTTGCCGTGGCACTCAGCGGTCCTGTGACATTACATCGGGCGTGGTACCCAGAGGTTCAGTGACTACACTGGTACCGGCCTCGATCTCTGAGACTTAAAGTATGGTTTTCTCCGGACAGATACGAACAGTTTCAAAACTTGGTGCAGCTGCAGTCTGCACTGTCAGAGGTCTTGAGATGCGTGTACTGCCGCAGGGCCATACCTGGGTTTAAGGATCAGCACAGACTCTGCTTTCAGGGCTGGAACTTCGTAGCCGAGGTTATGCACCTGATTCACCATTCAGCAGTATTTTAATATTATTTAATTTAATTATAATAAGAAGCTTGCCACTTTTCCTGGGTTAGCCCCCTAGCAAAGTTCAAACTTCTTCGCGTGTGTATTCTGCGATAGCACACGCTTACTGGCAGCTATAAACTTTCTCACTGTTCACAATCTAAATTCACTGGCTTTTCACCAGTGCCTCATTTTCTCCTAAGTTTGAGCAAGGTTTTCTGCGCCTCTGCACAGAAACAGTAGTAAGCCTTGCACCAAAACTCCCTTCCTTTCTACAAACGTTTACATTTCCTTACACATACGTAACCATCTACTGCTATAGGCTAGTTTGTTCTAGAACGCATTCCGCCGTATTATCACAACACATTTCATAAAAACATGCCAGCCTAAGCTTCTCTCTTTCCCTGTTCATGAATTCCCCAAAGGGTAGTAGTATGGAAAATGCCTGGTTTCTACGGTCCCAGGCCTGTCTGGGATATGTCGATCCCCTGCACAGTGGCTAAAACTCTCCCTAGCACAGGCTAATATACAAGAGGATTTTGTCACTCACCACACCAAGGATCGGGAAACCAGAGAAGAAAATGCGAGATACCCACAGTGAAGGGTATCACGCCGGGATGAAAAACACCAGCAGAAACTTCAGGGAACACTCCAGATACTTCCTATCACGTCGGGGTCACCACTTGTAAACACCTCACAGCTAGACCAATGAGGGTTTGTAGCTGGAGGGGAAGGCACCACGTGTTCTCCTTTGGCTGGTGTGATTCAAAACCGGAGATGTTAGTTATTTTTCCTCTGTTCGGAAGAACAGGGCACAATTATAATTAAGAATGCACTGGTTCCGTTGCCATGGGTTAGATATGAAGGCGCTGCTTCATATCCCGCTTAAAACTGGCCTGTAACGGATCAGTAGCATTCAGGTTACTCTCCGTTCGCAAACGGGGCTATGCTGTCATCAGAGATATATCCGATCTGTCGCCGGACTGTCAATATCCCAATGGGAGCATCAGAATATTCACAAATGCGCGGAACAACACATCAAATATATCCATGACCACAGCAAGAAAGCATAACAGTTAATAGGTTTTACCCTCGTGATAATCTGACTCCATATTAATTAATAAGTTAAGTTCCAAATTAGAATTTAGGCTTGATTTAGAATGGAACTCAGTTCGTCTGAAGTTCTACACCGAGGGTCAACGCAGTTTCACCCGGTACGCACCGCGGATACGCCCGTAACGACAATTTAACTAGCTGTTTGCAGACGACACAGCGGTTGTGAGATTTCCCTCATGGGGAGTATAACCTAATTAGGGTTCAGGGACTCCGAAAGGGCCAATATTGGTCATCCCAGGATCAACTTGGTTCTGCTGACGGTCCCGCCTTAACTGAAAACTTGGTGATCAAACAAGTCCAACGGGCAGTTCCCTAGTCATAATTGGGGGAAACCGACTTAGAGGGCTGTTACAAGAACGAAACATTGACCAAGACCACACAAATCAAGTCATTAACAGTTTTAATGTCAGGTAGGTTATACACTTAAAATAGTCAATTTGTAGTTACAGAATTTAGAAAATAGTCTAACAATCAAAGATAAAGATGAGCATACCTGACAGCAGTCTACACACAGAAAGAGTCTTGTGTGGGAAGTCTGATTGCAGACTCCCAGAGGGCCCTGTTCCTCTCCTATAAGAACCCAGCGCAGGCAGGTGGATGTCGCCACAAAAGGCTCATAAAACCATAAATTTACTTGGAGGGGGGAAGATTGGAATTTGGTTCAGACAGGATCAGACAGATGGATTTACCAGGAGGAGTGTCCAAAAAATACAGTTGACTTCCAAATTTATTAACCCTCCTGTTCTGTTCATTTTTTAGGTACAGCAAAAATGTTCCGGGCAATCCCACAAAGGGTTGTTGAATACATGAAAGACCATTTTCATTTAAAATGTTGATGTCACACTAATTAAGGCCATAAACAAAATTTCATTGAAAAATAATTTTAAGTATTTTTCCTAGATTTTCAAACTTTAAAAAGGGTCAATTTGACCCGCAACATAACAGGAGGGTTAAAATAGATTTTCTCTAGGTTTGCTGGTTTTAAAACCTAAACCAGAGCATCACTCGCACAGAGACCATAAAAACCATACCAAATATGAATATTTGTTCTCGTGATTGTCATGAAAACTCTGAAAAACATGAAATAACTGTACAATCTTTTACATGAACCAACTGTCAACTCTCAATGTCTTTCCACAGTGTATCAAGATTGCATAGTGTAGTGTATCAATGTATTCGACCCAAATCGGGATTTATTGGATTTAAGTGTGCGTGAGTAAATTTCTCTCCTTATGAAGGTTGGGAGACAAGTTACCCAGTGACACCAGGTGAGGGCACTGTGACTGTCCCTCAACTGTCCTGAGCAATTTGCCCCATTTCCATCATGTGATTTTATTACTTGCCATCTGAAACCTCCAGGACGTTGGGATAATTTTAGAATTGCTTTCCCATAGAAAAGAGGTGTCACCTGTTAACTGTCGCAAAACCAGATGCCAAGGTCTTACGGGTCACTCTGTCCCGACAATATCAGACTCTGCACCTGGCGAATTGCTTTACGACAGTCAGAGAGGAAATTCCACTCTATGTCTGTTCCCGTGGGCCTTACAATACTGATTTTTAATTGTGCGGTTATACCGCTTTGACTACATAAGTGGTGCCCAATGTGAGAACATAGAAATATAATCCCGACATAAATGGTGCCCCGTGTAAGGCTATTGTCATTTCTCCGACATTAGATAGACTGTTTAATTATAATTAAGGCCAAAGGAGGCTATTTTGAGGAATGTCATGTCAAGATAATTTTAAAGTAAAACTCATTTTTTGTGTAGGTGGAAATAAATTTAAAAAGTTTATACTTTGGTTTGTTATTCAATACATGTGCATATATTATAAGTATATGTAAGTGAATTCTTCTCTACCTAAGGTTTTTTTTTTTTTAAACACAGATGGCCTAATGCTTTGGGCATGTACTGTACATCCATGCAAACACACATACATTCCAGCTCAAAGAAACACATAGGCATGGATTCAGTCATTTTTCCTTTGGATGACAAAAAAATGAAAGTGTTTTTCATTTTCTTAAATGGAAGCATATTGTATGGGGTATTGTATATACGACAGACCTGCTTTTTCATTTTTTTTATGTTAGGTCAAGGATCTATATGCCTAGCTAACATTAATTTAGAAATGTGGGGCTTTGCAAGGTAGTTACAGTAACCCAGTTAAAAAGTAGTTAACAGTAGAAATACCACATTGGTAAATTTTACTGTGGACACGGTGAAGCCTGCAACAATAGTTTGAGGTTTTAGGGCCTACCTTGTAGTCATGTAGCTGTCTAAGTCATGAATAGGGTTCAGACCTGGTTCAAATACAAATACGTATTTGTATTTGAAAATGTAGTTAAATACATATTTGATGTATTTCCAAATACATTTACAAATGAAATACTATGTATTTGATTTATTTAAATCATTTAATGGAAAACCGAATACTTTCCTGTAAGGTAAAATTTTGGCTGTCCTAGCTTTCCATCAGTATAGTGGCCTAAATTAGGGGTCCAGAAACATATATACAATCTCTCCAAAAATGAATAAAATGCTTATAATCCATCCATTATACAACATATAAATGTACCCCTTATGGAGGTTTAAGATGAAACATTGATATCAGAAAAAAAGCAATGCAAAAACATTGTCCAAAAAAAAAAAACACACCAACAAGCGCTTACGTTAGTGTGAAATATCCTCATTATAAAATATCACTACCCTATTTAAAAACACTCAATTTCAAAAATAACGAATATAACCGAAATATTTTGAGCAGTAATACTTACATAGCGATGATGAAATGTCATTGTGGAGGGGTGGTGTGGTTAGGGCGCCATCAGCAGCCGGAGATGGAGCGGTTTAGCTGGTTTGCAATCACAGCTGTTGATAATGGTCATGATTTCTAACTCTTTATCTGCTTCTGTCAGCAGCGAGACCAGGGGCTGGAATGAAACACAACGAGGGAGCTATATCGCCTATTTCTTCTCCTATCATGTGTAGTTTGTTGTTTGTTTGTATGTACGTAAATATTGAATGCACAATAAAGCCTGTGTGCGTCTAAACCAAGAACTGGAGGTTTGTGGGGACAGGAACAACCGGACCATGCTACAGTGGTGGAACATACGGGGAGAGAGGAGACAGTACAAGCTATGGAAGGACAAGCAGGAGCGAGGGTGAAGGAATCGCCGCTTGGGGCAAGCCCTGAAACATCTAGCGCCATTGCAGGAGAGGCAGACCACCGGTCTTTTGGAGCTGGCTCAGGGGCAGGCGGAGCCCGACAGGACAGCCGCCGCCAACAACCCCAACTGGCAGGTACGACGGACTGCAGATTCCACGAATGGCCAACACAGAAGATGTGGAGGCGTACCTGGCCATGTTTGAGGGTACAGCGGCTGCCTGTGGGTGGCCCACAGAGGAGTGAGCTGTGTGTTTGCTTCCCCTTCTTGCCAGGGAGGCTCAACAAGCAGCGCAAAGCCTGCCGGCCTCCTCGAGAACAATCTACGAAGTCCTGAAGTGGGCGATTTTAGACTAAGTATGTCAAACGACCGAGGACCATTATCACCGTTTCTGGTCTCTTCAATATGAGGACACCGGCTGCCCCTTTGCTCTGGCTCAGCAGCTCCAAGATGCTGCCAACCGGTGGCTCCAGCCCGCAGTGCACTCGGCGGCGTGGGTTTCTGAGAAGGTGACGCTTGATCGGTTTGTGCTAAGCCTGCCGACAGCCACTGCCATTGACTAACCTCATTGAGCTCTCGCGAGAGCTCCTCCAACTTTCCGGCATACAGCTCCAGAAGAACTTTCCGCTAGAGCAGTCTCGGGATGATACTTAACGCTTTGCCTTCGACTAAGTGATTGACACCATACTAGTTCATCCTTATTTTGCAATTATTAAAGACAAACTGACACTCAAACTAGAGAGGAAATCACCCAATTGTTGGTACCGAAGAGCCGTCTGGAAATGCTTTTCCAGGTGGTTCACCATAATCCAATGGCTGGTCATGTGAGTGTTGATAAAACACTGAGTAGAATAATTGCCTAATTCTATTAGCCGGGCATTCGGGGTGAAGTGCAGAGGTAGTGTGCATCTTGTCCTATGTGTCAGTTAGTCAATCCCGCGCCACTCCAAAAGCACCGTTGCGCCCATTACCATTAATGGAGGTCCCGTTTGAACGGGTGGGAATAGACCTCATCGAGTCATTAGACCGAAGTGCACGCAGGCATTTCTTTGTGTTAGTTTTAGTAGACTATGCAACGCGATACCCAGAAGCAGTACCACTGTGTAGCATGTTAGCTAAGAATGTTGCACAAGCATTGTTTCAAATAGTCTCCCGGGTTGGGATCCCGAAAGAGATCCTAACCGATCAAAGCACTTTGTTCATGTCACACACATTAGGCGAACTATAGGAATTCTTGGGTATTAAATCAATCAGAACACTGGTCTACCATCCCCAAACTGACAGTTTGGTAGAAAGATTTAATAAAACATTAAAAACTATTATTTGCAAGTTCGTTCACAAAGATTCTTGTAATTAGGATAAGTGGCTGAACCTTTCATTGTTTGCAGTGCATGATGTTCTCTAGGCCTCCACAGGATTTTTCCTTTTGTATTACTTTTTGGCAGGCGGTCACGCGGTGTGTTGGATCTAATTAAGGAAAACTGGGAGGAAGGCCCAAGCACAAGTAAAAATGAAATTCAGTACGTTTTGGATCTGAGAGCAAAGCTCCACACTCTAGGGCAATTGTCACAGGACCATTTGTTACAGGCACAAGAACAACAACAGCGCTAATAAAGCCTGTGTGCTTCTAAACTGAGAACTGTATGGTTTGTGGGGAGAGGAACAACCGGACCTTGCTACAGTCATCAGTGCTGTCAATCTCTTTCTTCTGACTTACTCAGGGCCAGCTCTAGCCTATTTGCTGCCCTGGGCAAAGTTGTGTGAGGCGCCCACCCCCTACCCCCAAAAAGTTGTTTAAATTTGTTGTCATCAGCTCTTCAGTGGACAGAAACATAGCCAGGGGACTCAGGTTTGAAGAGGACATGCATTCACTCAGGATTACGAGACCCTCACCCTCTGCAATTGGAATTTTGAGGCTTCTCCACTGATAGCACACTTAATAATTCTGTAATCTTAAGTTTTATGCTTTGCTTTCAATTGATAAATCACCATGAACCCAATTTCTCTGTCCTTAAATGTATCAGTGATAACGAAAATGATGTGCGAGATGGAGCAGTAAATCGTCTAACCAGGAAGTGTATTTGAAATTAGGCTCTATGAAACTAAGTGTGAAATGTTCCAATTTAAATTAAGGTGGCACAGTAATTACGGCAACTTGTTTTTAATAATGTGTGGTGCTATATTTTCAGAAACACAAGCTTGGTGGTTCAAAACAGTTTCAACTGCAAGAAAAAAGTAATGCAGCAAGCTCGTGCTCGGCACTGCATGGTGCATTCTCTGCATGCCCAGAAGGCCAGACTGACAGCAAACAACATTCAGGCAGACAGTTTGTGAGAGAAATATAAATGAACAGCAGAGTGGTTGGAAAGCATGTACGAGTGGGTCAGAGACGTGTTATCATTTCAGTAAAGAGAGAGAGAGCGAGAGAGGCTTTTTCCCCCCCAAATGTCACAAACAATGAGCTTTGAGCTCCTCCATTCTCTTCCCACCACAGGTTCCACCAGCTCAGTGGAGGTCACTCCATACAAAAATAGCTTTCTTGGTATGCAGCAGTCCTGCAAGGTAAACTTTTTTTGTGTGGGCTACTGAAGCGAAGAGGAGCGGGCATCATCAAAACAATTATTTCTCTTTAAAAAAAACATTATTGCATCTACTGTGGCAAATCAAGATGACAAAATGAAAACGCTGGGAAGGACAGGTAACATGCAAGAGCGCAACGGTGCAGCGGAGATCGCTCAAATTCAAGCAGTGTGATGTCATGTATTATCAGACAGCAATGAGCCTCTTACTACTGACTACTACTACTAGTGTCATTCATCCTAACAGTAAAAAATAAGAATTTTCAGTGAAAAATGGAAATCTCAGTTTTCTGATACACATCAGGACGTCAGGAATTTATATATATATATATATATATATATATATATATATACTGTGTACCATAACAAACCGGTGCTTGCCCGCGGCAGATGGGTTCCCCCTTCTGAGTCCGGTTCTGCTCAAGGTTTCTTCCTGCTATCAGTCAGGGAGTTTTTCCTTGATTTCCTTGATTGATTGATATGTTGGTACCATGGACTACAAAAGAACACTCCAAAAACTACAGTGCAACACAAGGGTGACACAGGTAACTCCCCCCCCAAACCGCAAATTTCAGATATACAGTAAGCCAATACTGTTAAGCTGGAAGGACGTAATCCCCGATATAAAAGCAAGGATTCGCCATTGTCTCTCCCTCTCTGACGGCAGCTAAAGAGAAGTCTGCAGCTTTTATTTTATTTTATTTCTTTGTGTTTATGGAACATTAACCCTTTTTGCAACTGCAACAAGGCTACTGATCACAGTTGTAGCATTAGGTGTTAGTTATCCATACTTTTGCGCTAACTCACAAATTCCCGACATTACGTTGGTGACACTTGGAGTGGCGTGCTGAGAACGACCGGTTCTTCTCAGTGCAAAAAGGTACCGACAAGATTTCCCATGGGCAAGTCCAGAGACGCGGATCCCGGACCCGGCTACCCTGCCTGGACCACGCGTTGTTGCTTCCTGCACCATCAACTGGACTGCGGACAATCCCTTAAAAGAGACGGCATGCAGTGAAAACTACGGTGTTGAGTATCTCATGATATTCAACTACAAGTAAGACTGTAACATCTGGGCACAGATTAGTCTTTCTCTGTTAGTCTTAAATCTGAGTAATGTAACTTCGTTTGTGACTGTTTTATATTTTCTGTGTTTGTAGGTTAGTGACTATAGTGAGTTCAGAGCTCTTAATAGAGGCTACGCGCAAGTGCTGTACACTATTTTCATTGCATGTGTGTTTTGATACTAACAAAGTAGTGTCTCCGTGGCGTCTGAGAAATCGCTTGGCTTCTTCTTCCCCTGTAAAGAAGCCAGGCGCCATTTCCCCAACCCCTATACGTAACCTCCTTTGTTCTCTCTCTCTCTCCCCACGTGTGTGTACACCCGCGCCTACTCCGGCGCACCCCCATGGTTTTTCCCTCATTCAACCTCATGGAGACAATAATCATTAGTAGTAGATAATTGTGTTTGATCGTAGATGGTACTATAGTGATGTTTCGTGATTCTGCTCACTGCGTTTATTAAACATTGTTTAATTTTACACAGTTGTCTGTTTCATGTTTCTTGGATATCGATTGAAGCCACAACATTCTATTAATAGAACCATTGCCTTCAGAACCTAGATTGTCAGATTGAAATATTCCATTAATAATTGAATTGCTAATATTTGACCAATCTAATAGTAACCATTGGTATTTGAAATTTTAACCGCTAATTAAAATTCCAAATTATATGGTAATAATAATTTTATGAGACTGAGTAATACTGTAAATTCTACCCGCGGCACCTACAACTGGTGCCCCGTGTGAGGAGAGAGCAGTTGGCTTCAATTGACATTTAAGGAACATTGATCCTGTAAAGCTAAATTAAATAATTAGAATTAAAGCTTTCCATGAGTTGCCACCAGATAGCGCCATACTTGCTGAGGCCTGCCTCAAGACAAATGCCATTTGTACTTGCAATAGGTTGTGCTGTAACAGTGGTAGCGGCTAACTATAATTTACGTACATCATTGTCTGACTATTAACGATTCAAACAAATTTAACCATACAAAATAGTTGTGCCCTGACCCCTGTATTTAAGTTAGTATATTCGTGCCACTTCATTTTGAATCCACATGGTGGCGATGTTATTTTTATATGGTCTATGTTTGTGATTGGTTGTGGTAGCGATTGCCCTCTGACCTTTGGGGAGGCCATTTTGGCTCTTTGTCTACACTAGCTAAGAAGCACATGGTTGAGCCGCAGATAATCTACTGGACTCCATGCTTGTAGTCACTTATGCTTGAATTTGTGCTGATATTCTGGGTAAAATAGAAGTGTTATAGCCTATCCGCATATTAATCCCTGATAGCTGCCTAGCTAACGGCCCATGTATGTAGTCATTGTTAGCCATTGCTAACCAACTCCATTCAGTACCCTAACCCTGCGGTATTCTATAAGCTGTCTATATATGTATTGCCACAGTATTCCTGTTATAACAGAGTAGTTACACTATACATGCTGAGGTTAATGGTAATTATTGGTACTTTCCTGAAATAATTACATTTTATTCCCCCCTTTTTTTTCCTTAGAAAAAAAAAGGTTAAAATGGTTAAAATAAAATTTTAAAGAGATTTTTTTTTAGTGACTCATTTCCTTTTGTGTTGTACTTAACGAAGTGAATAATAAATCCACCCATCCTTCATGTGCTACAGTGTTTCGGAATAGTTCATATGTTTCCCTAGCTCAAGAGGGAGACTCTTCAGCGAGGACAGAATAAGCTGGTTCATCAATAACAAACCTACTTTAATATTGAGCAGTTACTAGGTTATTAAGCATTATTACATCCGTGTATTAACTTAATTAGTAATTACCAATTTCCAGCACATAGCTTTAATTAGTTAGTTCACGCCTGGCATTGCAGAGTCATCAAGATAGTGTTGCTATTTAGTGCTGTTGTATAACTGTGTTGTATAAGTGACTAGTGTGCGTATGACCCCTGCTGTGACGCTGGTTTCTTGCGTAGCTCTGGCTGGTACATTGTAGACGGCCCCGTAGCTGTTGTATCTTTTCACGCTTTGGGTTAGATAGACCCTACCTGCTACAGGTTGTAGCTAGCTTGGCCATTGCTGGCCCGCTTTCTTCTCTGCCTCTTCCTGTTTGTCAATAGGTCTAAAAATGAGTCACAGCTGCTCCCAAGCTTCTCAGGTGGAGGCAGGACTCCCTGAATTGGAGTAGATTCCCATTCAGGACTTTGTTGCTCAGCTTCTCCAATTTCCCCAGGAGCAGAAGGAACAATTTGAGCGACACTCTTCGGAAGAGTGTGAAAGTGAAATCAATCATTTGGTGCAGTCCATCCAAGACTCCTCTCACGCCTGCTGTATGAGCGGCTAAGAGGTAGTGGGCAGGCTGTTCTTACTCCACCATCGACAGACAAGCAAAGAGCTGGGAACCCTGAGCAGGGAGAACCGGCAATTGAGTCAGAGTAGAGAACGGCTACAAGCGGAGTTGAGAGATATACGCCGCAATCAACTCTCCGCTTTCTTCTCTCAGAATAACCTGCTTGACCCCCACCAGTCCGGCTTCAGGCCTGGCCACTCAACAGAGACTGCACTCCTCTCGGTCAGTGAGTCACTCCATGCCGCACGAGCAGCCTCCCTCTCCTCTGTCCTGATTCTGCTAGACCTCTCTGCTGCTTTCGACACTGTGGAGCACTCCATCCTCCTGTCCTCCCTGGCAGCAACAGGGATCTGCGGCACAGTCCTCCTGGGGAACTCCGTCCCCTCGCCGCTGGAGTTCCCCAGGGCTCAGTCCTCGGTCCCCTTCTCTTCTCCTTATACACCAGATCTCTTGGCCCTGTAATCTCTGCCTATGGCTTGTCCTATCACTGTTACGCCGACGACACACAACTCTTTCACACAGGTCCCTGCCCACATCTCCGCTTGCCTGAGGGACATCCAGAGCTGGATGGCCAATCACCACCTGAAGCTTAACCCGGGAAAGACGGAGCTAATCATTATTCCTACTCTAACCTCTCCCCTCCTTGATTATTCCATTTCCCTAGGGGATGCCTTAGTGTGCCAAGAATCTCGGAGTGGTGATGGACAACAGGTTGTCCCTCTCCAAGAACATCGCAGAGGTAAGCCCGGCGTGCAGATTTTTCCTGTATAACATCCAGAGAATCCGCCCCTTTCTCACCACCTACTCAACCCAGCTCCTGGTCCAAGCAATGGTACTATCCCACCTGGACTACTGCAACTCTCTTCTGGCTGGACTACCGGCATCTGCCATCAGACCCCTGCAACTCATTCAGAATGCTGCAGCTCGTCTGGTCTTCAACCTCCCCAGACACGCCCACGTCACTCCCCTGCTCACTACCCTCCACTGGTTGCTTGTTATGGCTCACATCAAATTTAAAACATTGGTCCTAGCATACCAGGCAGTCAAGGGATCAGTCCCAGCATACCTCCACAAGATCTTCAAACCCTACATGCCAGCTAGACCCCTCCATTCTGCTACCTCAGGACGCCTCGCACCTCCCCCTCTTCGCACCTGCGCTTCCCGATCCCGATCACGTCTCCTGTCTGTTCTGGCCCCACGATGGTGGAATGACCTCCCCGTGGAGGTCAGAACAGCTGAGACCCTGACCCACTTCAAGCGACAACTGAAGACTCACCTCTTCAGGCTGCACCACTCCCCATCCCTCCCTGCCTCCCTGTAATCTCTAAATTTTACTGTAAGCTTAGGGTTGTAAATAGGTAGCTGTTTCGTAGTTGACTTAATGCAATTAAGGATGTTAATGCAATTAATGGAGTTAATGCACTCGTCTCAACTACTGCTTGTATTTTTGCATAGACTGCTTTGTTGCTGTTCTTGTTTGTATTAGTGTTAATCAGTTTAACCTACAGGGTCCACGTTGAACTATGCGGTTGTTCCCTGCACTTGGAACGGTACTTCTCTCTAGGGTTTTCGACACACTTGTTCCTGGTTATGGTTATACACTTCGTTGTACGTCGCTCTGGATAAGAGCGTCTGCCAAATGCCTGTAATGTAATGTAATGTCACTACGACTACTGAGGTGCTGGAAGAGTGTGTCGCTAGACTCACAGACAGTGAGTGTCACCACAGTACCATGCAGACCTCACTCACCTCACTCAGAGAGACAGTGATTCGACATGAGGTCCCTGTTCACCCCATCACCTCTCTCTCTCCCCACCAGAAGGAGAAACAGAGGCACAAATCTCCCTCACTCTCACCTCCCCGAAGGGAGAAACAGATACACAGATCTCCTTCACTCTCACCTCCCCGAAGGGAGAAACAGAGACACAGATCTCCTTCACTCTCACCGCCTCGGAAGGAGAGACAGAGGCACAGATCTCCCTCACTCTCACCGCCTCAGAAAGAGAGACAGAGGCACAGATCTCCCTCACTCTCACCGCCTCGGAAAGAGACAGAGGCACAGATCTCCGTCACTTTCACTGCCTCGGAAGGAGAGACAGAGGCACAGATCTCCCTCACTCTCGCCTGCCCACCAAGCATGGGGAGTCCGTTTCGCGCACACACCCTCAGACAGGGAATCAGACTGCTCCACACGGCGACCTCGTGCAGAACATCGCTCTTCTCGCCCTCAGTGGGGCGATGAATCTGACAGCTATTCTTCTCCATCTTGGGGAAAATCCGTAGTCTCATACAGCCAGCCTCGCACGGATGACTCACTTTCGCCCCCTAGACGGCACCGGTATAGATCACGATCCTGAGCCTCTCGAAGAAGAAACTACTCCGGCTACAGTCCCTCTGACTCGGACCATTCCCCCTCATATCGCTCCTCGAGAGGGTCTTACAAGTCTCCAGACAGTCCACATTGGAAACACCTTGATGTGCTAGCTAAGGACATTGAATGTTTTGATCCCGAGAAGGTCGACCACAATGTGGGAGACTACCTGCGGGAGATTGAACATAGTCTGTCCGAGCTGCCAAGAGCGATCGACAAAGAGAAGGTCAAACTCATTTGGAAGACGACCTCTCGCCCTGTTCGAGCATTCATACAAGCACAGCCGTTTTCTGTCTATGACAGCTATCGCCGGCTGTGTAAAGTGCTCTCAGAAGAATAAGCGCCCTTTGCTGATGAGACATCAGCCACACTTTCTGCAATTCAGATCAAACATAGCCAATCTAAGCACCTTTGTGATTTTTATAACCGCTTGAGATATGCTTTCTTCCAAGGAAGAAATGGGCCTGGTCTTCAGGAGGACCGAGCCTTCAAGTCCTTGTTCCGCCACAACCTGCACCCATTCATTCGTGCTCACGTCACCGCCATGGCCCGTGGCGACGATCACTCAAGGCCCTCAATGCAGGGCATCAGAAAGATAGCGCAAATGGTCTGGGAGGCCATCTTCCGTCCGAGTGACAAGAATGAGAGGAAGGAAGAACCTAGAGTTCTGGAACTGAAAGGCTCCAGAAACCCGCTCGGGCTTGAGGGTTCAGAAGTCCCAACCCCCAAGACTGTGATCCAGAAGGACCGTCAGGACCCCCACTCTCGTCACAACACAGCCACCGACAGGTGGAAGGAACGACAGAGGTCCAAGAGTCATGATGGTCAGCAGGGAGACTCTGGAAACCGACGTCATAGCCATGGATAAAGGCATATGGACAGGAGGGGAGAGTCACAGCAGGACAGCGGGCACAGGAAGCAGGATAAGAAACCAGATGCAGAGCTTAGGGCTGAACTGAACTCCATTAAGGACTCCTTAGCCGGCCTCACTCAAGGCCTAGCCTCTCTTGCGAAGCTTTCAAAGGGGGTAATAGTGACACCCCCACTGCATGACTAGGCCAGGTTTCCCCCCCCTCCCCCCTCTATCTTGTGGGGTGGGAAAGAGATGACATGAACATGAATCATTCCTATGTGCCTTGGACGAGCCCAAGTCACAACTATACAGTCCGTTAATCACTGGTGGGGCGCGGGTGGATGGGGTCGATGTGCAGGATGCCCTTGTTGCAATCTGGTTTGAGAAGTCTGCTATCCGCTAAGACTTATATGACCGTCTTTACCATAAGGAAGCTTGCCCGCTCTTTGTGCATAAGAGCCAACAGGCTACTCTCGGCTGAATGCCCGCAGACCACAATGAAGAGCATTGGGATCTGAGCATTGCCTCTCCAGATTGAAAAGAAGCAACTGACTCACTACTTTATTGTGGTGCCCCAGCTATCCCACTCCATCTACGTCGGAGCTGATGCACTAGTTCGGTTGGGTGCTCAGCTTGACACCATTAAGGGTCTCAAGTGCGTAATAGGACAAACTCCTGTCCACAGACCCAGAACATATGTGCTCTGGTCAAACGATTCCCCAGGCCTGTCAAGTGGCGAATGAGTTTGACATAGCTATTCCCGCCAAGACCGCCAGTGTTCCTGCTAGACTCATGATTCTGAAGGGACAAGCATTTTATGGCTCGGGAGCTTTCTTCCAACCCGTTCCATATTTCTAAACCTGACCATTTGTGGCACCCCTCTTCTAGAAGTCCACAACCACTCTACTTATCCCTTGGTACAGAATCTTACCAATACGACCGCAAGAAAACCCCTAGGCTACCTCATTAATAGCTCTTTCCACAATTTTGAGCTCACCATCCCTGTGATTGGTGAACTCCCTCACTCCTTGATACGGGAAAGCTGCAGTGAGGTATACTTCACCCATCCTTTGAAAATGATATCAGTCACCCCCAACAAAGTGTTCCCCAGCGACACCATTCGCCGTATTGACTTAAGTCAAGAAAATGAGTTGGTGGTCTATGCTGTTACCCAGGGTGCTGAGCAACCTCCTTACGGTTACGAAGGAAGCAGGTCCTCCCAGGAGGAACCTTACCCAGGTTTTGAAGCCAAGGTCCAACAACAACTTGCTAAACCTGATGCGTTGGAAACCGAAGCTCAACGACAGAAGCTTAAACAATTATATTACAACTTTGAGCATGTTTTCTCCAGGGATGCCCGTCACATGGTACGCATCCCCACAGACCCGAACGCCCTGCCGACGTTCGTGCATCAATATAAGATCCCCCTTGCTGCTTTTGAGTCCATTGAAGAGATTCTGGACTCACTACTGGATAAGCAGATCATTCGTGAATGCAACTCCACTTAAAATTCCCCGCTGTGGCCTGTGTTGAAACCGTCGGGAAAATGGCGTCTGACTATTGACTACCGACAGCTGAACAAACAGGTTCCACTGTCCTGTTAGCCCATGATCCATTTGGACCAAGAACTGGCAAAGGTTTCTAATGCTCGGTACTTTTCAACAGTGGATGTGTCCAATGGCTTTTGGACTCTGAAGGTGGACCCAGTCGATCAGTACAATCCAGGGGCGTATCTACGGGTGGGCCTGGCTGGGCCTAAGCCCACCCACTGCTTGCCTAGGCCCATCCTAGGATGCAACTCGCATCTCGTCTTTTAATACATAAAATAATAATAAACAAAATATCCACAATATTCAAAAGTCTGACGCTGCCTTGCACGGAATATGTGCAGAAATTCCGGTTTGGCGTAAACAAACGTTATGTTAACAAAGACAACATTAAAACTCTGTACTCATATGTTTTCTTGTATGGGGATGGGTCGACATGAAAACAATTTTCAACGTCCACCACGTTTTCGCAATGTTCCAGCTCTCACTCATCACTGTTGCATGCTTCACAAAAATTATTACACTACTAAATAACGCTTACATTACAGTGTGAAATACCCACATTATAAAATACTACTAACCTATTGAAAGACAAGCAACTTCAAAAAGTAACGTATATAATCAAAGTATTTTGAGCAGTAATAGATTTCATCATTGCTATGTAAGTAGGCTATGTTCAGTATACAGAGACAATAAATCAACAATACATGGACTGTATTCAGTTCAATACAGTTCAATCCGCTTGTTTTGCTCCAGAAAACGATGTCAGCTAGGTCCACCAGCAAACATATGGCTTAGCTATGCCCATAAGTCCTCAATAATAATAGTATTTTCCAAGAAATTACAAAAAATCGTTGACCACGTTTTGTTAGCATCTTACTGCTACCCCAGAGTGAATGCGTAAGTGAATGCGATGAGAAACATTTCGGTTACGCTGACCTAAAAAACGCTATTCAAAAAGCAAAATTAGACATGTTATACATCGTTAGAAAGCTTATACTCTCACTTTATTTTATAGTCATAGTCATTGTTTAATATTGTTTTTATTTCCTGGGGTGTTCATTTTTATTTAGGGTTGTTGTTTTTTTTAAGCGTAGCACGTGTTGATTTGGTTTATATTTTATTTTAATGGAAATGTTTGTTTTTAAAAGTAAAAGAATCCGTGAGGGAAAGTGTTAAATATCTTTGTGCTTTTTAAACGTGTTTGAAAAGGGTAGTTTTGTGTAAAAACGCTTTAGCAACTTAAAACATTTTATTGTTTTGAAACACCAATCGCCACCAAAACACGAACCAGCAGATAAATGCATTAATAGGGTTACATGCGTTGAAAATGTTTAAAACAAGTAGAAATGTTAGAAAAGTTTGGTAGTCGTTTCGTAAAGTAGATTAGTTTAGACGAGGAGACAGCGTTAGTTTTGTGTCAAATAGAACTTAAGAAAAGCGAAAGCGTGTTAAAATTGTAAAACAATGAAAATAGTTACATCTTAGAATTGTTTAAAAAGCAAAGGCAAAACGTCACAGTGTCACGGGGGGGCGCGGGAATGGACCCAAACGCAGAGTAAAAACACACTCGAAATCCAGAGTAACGCAACTATGAGTGTAGCTTTTAATTAGTACAAAAACAAAAGGTAACAAAACGAAGCCGCGCAGGGCAAGTCCAAAAACAAAGTAAAATTTTCAAAACTAAGGAACAGAGAAAAACCAACACTCCAAAAACACAAGAAAGGGAACGCGGGCAACAAACAGGAAAGCAGGCAGGTGAGCAACAAGCAATAGGCAACAGGCAACAAGCAACGGGCAGGCAGGCAACAGGCAACGGGCAGGCAATAGGCAAGAAGCTGTTAAGAACCGGTCTCGGACTGGACCCAAACGCAGGACTCAGAGGCAGCAGTAGATCGAATACAAAAGGGGTTTATTTGGGTACAGACAGAGGCAGTAGGAACCAGGGGAGACTTGGGACAGGAACCGTGAGGGTAGGTGCAGAGGTCCGGGATCCGGCTTGGCGTGGCGCTGAGCAGGCTGTGGCAGGAACCCAGGCAGGCTTGGAGCAGGGCTGTGGGGTTTTATGGGGAGGTCCGGAATCCGGCGGGGCGCTGAACGGAATACCTCCGGTGTCGGTGGCGGAGCTGGGCTGGAGACTGGGAGGCCGGCGAAGGACGGGCTGGATCGGGAGGATGGAGCTGGGGAGGTAACTGGGGAGAACAGGGGAACACGGAACAAGACGCCACGCAGACAACACGTAGGCACGACAGACAGGGGAACACTGAACAAGGTACATGAACAAACAATCTGTGGCCAAGGAAACAGTGCGAGGTGAGGAAACCGAGGAAGGTGCAGAGAAAACGGGGTATAGAAAATAGTGCTAGGCTAGGTTTTAACGAGGTAGCAAGGTGTGACGCTGGGCAACAAATCAATGATCTTGCAAAGACAGAAACAAAAAGTGTGGCTTTATAGTCTAGTGCAGATTGGAATTAATCAGGGAGGGTGTGAGGAATGCGACCTGAACGAGTGTGCAAATTACTGAGGGCTGGAAGTGATTAGGGAGTGCATGGGGAAAGATCACGCCCACCCTGTGGGGAAAAGCAAAGACGTGGTGAGGAACAAGGCACGCGGAACAGAAATAACCGGAACACAAGGGAAACCATAAGACAACCGAAACACGGGGGCATGACAGAAGCAAGCATAAGGCAAGGATCCAGCACCTGAGTCAGGGAGAAGGGAGACTTAAATAGACACGACGCAGACGAGACACAGGAGGGCACAATGAACAATCAGGCCACAGAGAGGGAAGGGAACACGAGACAATAAGCAACCAATAATAGGGTGATTGAAAACAATAAAATAATTAAACAAGACACAAAGCAGAGGTGCCGCCATCTGGCGGCCCAACCAGGAATAACGGGGGGAGGACACAGAACCCTGACAGACAGTTGTAAGTTATCAGGCTATGTGTGAAAAGAGTTTCTTTTTAAAAAACTATGACAGAAGAGACATTTAGAGAAAGAAGACATTTAGAGACAGAAACGAGCAAATTTAGGGTTAGGGTTAGGGTTAGGACATCCTTCTTTGGATTGATGTCCGTAATTGTGGAGAGAGAGCGCAAAAAGCACCGCTATGTCCGATGTCTAGGTCCGACTGGAATCACTGTCACACGGACAGGCTTGGCGAAAGTTTTGTGGGTGTGGCGTAGGCTGTGACGGGTTTTTGTCATGTGGCAGCATAGACTGTGGTATGTATTGTGACGCGTTTATGTCATGTGACAGCGTAGACTGTGGTATGTATTGTGACGTGTTTATGTCATGTGATGAGCACAGGCCGTGGTTTGTCTTGTGACGGGTTTTTGTCATGTGACAGCATAGTCTACCGCTTTTTAAGATGAGTCTTGAATAAAATAAAGTTGAGTTGAGTTGATAGAGCGCCGATTTTAAATGTATAAAAAGCAAGCAAGTAAGCTTGCTATGATACAACGTGAACAGTTATAAAAACAATGAGGTTTAAAACCAAGGATTTGCAAGAGTTGAAAACAAGGAAAAGCTATATTAAGTTTTGTTAAGTTTTAAAGAGTTATAAGAGGTTTTAAGAAACCTAAAGTAGAATAAGTACACGCGTTAGTCACTTTTCCAGCAACAAGGTTATGACTGCCTATACAGACATCAGACTATTTATTAAACAAAGCTACTCTATGTTTATGTATAAATCCCTATCTAAATAAATAATTCTTATAAGTCATCGAAAAAAAAACAAAAAAAAAAAACAATAGCACAACCATATTAAAGCGGTAAAGGATTAAGTGAACAGTAATTCACGGGTAAATGATGCCCACTGTTTAACCAAATGTGCTATAACAAAACAATAAGCCAAAGTTCTAAACATGTACATAAATATTACAGTCAGTCCATGACCTTGCTGCACATGTCGCTACCAAAAAGGGGGAAAGGGGTAATAAACCAAACCAGAGATATGGCTATGCCAGCCACCCCATATCTATAAAACACCACAAGGTAATTCACTACACACTGTGAGTTTATCACACAATCCAATAGCCTACTTAGAGTGAGAGTTATAATGAACCCAGGCCACAGCAATAACACACAAAGGTAAGTCTACGTCTAGAATAGAGAAATGGCTGGAGGCAATTATCCACAGCATTCAGGTGTATAAGTCAACAACAGGTACACACTGTGAGTCCATACAACACTCCAATACTTAGGGTTATAATAAATGCTGGCAATAGCAACACACAGGTAAGTTAGCCATAGGGGGAGAACCCAGCATTAAGTATAGACTGACTGCTGTTTAATATGACTAGGATGATGCTATGAAGCCTCAGCGCTACAAACAACCAAGACAAATCAAACCACTGAAATCACATGCATTCACACCAATGAAAACAGATAAACTGTAAGTCATGAAATCAAAGAAAACTCAAACTAATGAAAGCAAAAAAACCTAGGAATAGGAAAAACAGTGTTTGTCATAACCGCAATGGTATTACAGCTGTGGTGGCTGCAACCTAGCATAGAATCAGAAGCTTAGTTTCCCTTTTATAGGTCCATCATTAAAACATACATCCATTATTATTATTACATCTGTTCAACATGATTTAATACATATTTACATAGCTGGGGCACATATCAATGATCCCCATACATAAGCATTATATTCACGCCACATGTTCCTACTAACAAGGTTAACATGCAATATGCTAATAGACACACTACATTAAAACTAATACATTACCATTAAGCTTACCAACAAATCATTTGCGGTTTTACCTTTCACGTTTGACCACCAACCTACACAGTTCTGGCCTTCCGCTGCGTCAATGGACATCTATAATGAAATCATATTTTTAATATAAGGATATTCCTTAATGTAAAGCAACTTAATGTATAACAACCGGTGTGTGTACTGGAGGAAGGTAAAAAGACATTCACAAGCCCCGGGCCCAGATAAGGATGGCAATGATGAAGCTGATTGGCTGGCCAAAGCGGGCGCATTGGGCAGAACGCCCTGGCAGTTCCTAATGGAATGGCTCCCACAAGCAGAAACCTGCTCAGTGAATGCAGTCACGCGCAGACAGGCTTGTGAGGGTGCAGACTAAGCCCGCATGGACGGGCACACGCTGTGTTTGGGCAGAAGACCAGGTGACACAGGTCTGGTCGCCATGCAGAAACGGGATCCAGTGATAAAAACCATGTATGAGTTTGTAACTGACCCTGTGAAACACTCCATCTCTCCTAAGTCGCTAAAATGGTCCGCTGACCTCCACAACTTGTATTATCTCAGACATCGTCTCAGGATGGAGAAGGGACTGCTGGTGTATGCACCCAACAATGCAGAAACACCTCGATGGGTCGTCCCATCAGATCATAGGGGGATGATGATCCAGCACGCCCACAATCTGCCCTGTGGAGGCCACAGAGGCGCCAGGGCCACCTGTAAGACACTTCGGCAAGTTGTCTATTAGCCTTGGCTAGGGACATCACTGAGCATGTACGCGGATGCTTAGTCTGTTGCCAGTTCTAACCATCACAACCACTGCACAGAGCCCCTCTTCAAAGGAGGGGAATTTCCTTTCCTTGGTCGAACATCCAGGTATATTGGATTGGACCCGTCACCAAATCCTCACGAGGTAACAGATACCTCCTTACAGTCACCTGTGCCTTCACTAAGTGGCTGGAGTGCCTCCCGGCACCAAATGACACTGCCGAAACGACTGCCCCCTTGCTAGTCAACCACATCTTCACCGTTGGGGCCTTCCTCTGTCCATAGACTCAGACTGAGGTACGCACTTCACAGCCAGCATAATGACCACATTGTGGAATATGCTGGGCGTGGAAGCTAAGTTCCACATCTCCTACCACCCCCAGTCATCGGGACAGGTGGAGCGAGCAAACCAGACCATAGTGAGCATGCTTAGCAAGTATGTCAAGACTAACAGTAAGGACTGGGATGTAAAGCTTCCCTTGGTGCTTATGGCAATTCGCTCTACCCCCCATCATTCTACGGGCACAACACCCTTTGAACTGGTAACTGGGCAGGAGATGACTGCCGCTACACCTTCTGTACCAACCCGAAGATGTCAGTGTTGCTAGTGCATATACCACCCACCAGTATGTCGCAGACTTATGCCTGCATCTTCAGTAAACTTTTGCTTGGGCCCAGGAAAACCTGGAAACCTGTGCTAGAGGTCAAAAGGCCTACTATGACAATGATCGCCTTGTGGTTTCTGGGAACTCTCATGGCCTTCCGGGCAGCCGATTCCAATGAGGTGGTGGAACCAGGGCCCCGTCAGGCATTGTCCTACAAGACGCCCCAGGATTACTCCTCACTAACTGTAAAATTCACACACAGAGGGTCTATGTTCGTCTTGACCCGTGGGATGTTTGTGGGATAGGAAACACATGCCCGCTCCTTCAGGACATTCTGCCGATGGGAGATCAACAGAGACGCAAATCAAGGACCCGCTTGAACATGCTCGTCTCATCATGGTCCACATGCTAGGACAACTGCAAAAATTTCTCATCACTGAAGATGAGCTGAGTGGGGCGAAACACCAGAAACGCTTCCTCGGAGGTTTGCTTACCGCAGCCTCTGCCATCGGATCACTGTTTTCTATTGACCTCTCAGCCACTAACACAGTCAGCTTGAGCACCCTTAAGACGCAAGTGAGCGATCTTAGGGATAAATTGCCTGAGATAAGCCAGCGTATGCTTATTCAACAGCAGCAATTACAGAGTCTTGGTAGAACAATGCTAGGCACAATCTTAACGGTAAACAGGCATTCAGCGCTAATTAACAACACTGTCTACGCTCTGAGCGGTAGAGTCTGAAATCTCACAAGTACAGGTAGTTAGTGATTTAATGCAAGACTTACTTAGAGAAGTAGGCTCCTCAGTTACAAGTCTAGGCGCAGGAAAAATCCCACCATATTTAGCACCCCTTAGCATGGTAACTGACATCGTAGAATCCGCAACCACGTCTATGGTTCAGGAGTTGCAAGTACATTTAGTGCAGACCTGCCAACCTTGGGAAAATATTTTGAGTACCACAAAGTGTAACACTTAGTTCTGGCACAGCCATACTGTTTGGCTATCTTACTATCGGGAAACATCTTCCTTGTGGTCCGGCATGGTCTGCAGCAGCTAACGGCAAGTTGTGTTCTAAAATGAATGTATTGAAAAGGGTTTCTTCCCGAATTAGTCTCAAATTGCCTGCTTGTAGGAAGAATGAGTTAATTCTAGGGACTGAATCTGTAACAGCCATAATTTTAAAATGTTTTTTCCCCTCCATGTGGCGTCGAAGTCTGCAAGAGACACACACACACACACAAGCCTTTCTTCTAGTTTTGACTGTTGAAGTGATCAGGCAAAATTGTATAATTTGACCTGATTCTAAAATTTCATTTGCACTGCACTGGGCTATATTATGATATACTTGCAAGTTGAAAGTTTGAGTAGCCTACATCTTTTTTTCATCATCATTTTTTTCATGATTAATATTTCATTATATGATATGTGCGCTTATACAAACTGATAACCATAAGTGAATTGCATTCAATTATTTAATAAAAACGGAAATCATTTATTTTGTATATTGTAACATGTTTTCATTTTCAAGTATTTACAGAAACTTATGTTGTAATGTAAAAAAAAATTAAAAAACTTGTCGCGATGTAAAACACTGTCAATTATGAATAAAACCAAGTTTCTGTTCATGATTTTAATTAAATAATCGAATCAGCTTATATAGGCACACATCATATAGGCCTAATGAAAAAAAATGTATTCAATTGAAAAATTATCTAGGAATGTAGGCCTCTGTAATTAGAGGTTTAGGTAAATTATTACCTGAAGCTCCTTGGTGGTTAATGTAAAAATCATAATTGCACAATGTGCAAAATGCATGGTGCGGAAGTTTTGAGGGGTGGAGGCATGGCCATTGCTCCTGATATTTTGCAAGGAACTTCTGGGGGGTATGGACTCGCTTCTTTTCAGTAGGTCTGCTGCTCTCTCTCCTTGTCATTATCCTAGTCATCTGACGTCATTATTACTTTCTAACTGCAAGGCTGGTCAGGTGACTAGCTGCAATAATAGGAATTATTTGCTACGTTAGCAGTATGTAGTCAAACACCTTTGCAATGGTCACTTTGCTCTAACAGAGCGTGCGCAATTCAAAGTTATTCTCACCGTAGCCATCTAGTAACGAGGTTGCTCGCATCGTATGCGAGCTACTACGGCTAGCTATATATACAAATTTATCTCATTAGGATATATAATGCATCATCTTGTAAAGTTACCGAACATGTTTTAACGTTTTATATGTTAACATTACGGTCACATTTTTGTGCTTGATTATTACTCCCCACTTCCCATTTTATCTCAGCAATGCAGCGTTGCGTCTTGGTGGATAATAAAGTACCGCTGCGTATCAGTGGATGTTGAGTGAGTAAGAGTCGGGGAGGGGTTACAGAACCACAAGCGCAAGGTCGTAGCATCTGGTTCAATCCGAGGAATGTAGTTTAAATACCGAATAAATGTATGGCATTGTTTTGTATTGAGTGATTGTTTTCCGTAATTACATTACAATATATATATTTTTTTGCCTAGTTTCAACTGGCATTTTGTACCTGCGTATTTTGACCGAGAATTGCGTGGTTGGTACACAAAATATGTACAGATTGGCAGGTCTGTTAGTGTATAGCCTTGGCAGTGGTATTCCAATTTACGTTCACCCTGAAAACCTGGAGATAGGATTTATCCTAAACTTTCCCATAATTGAGAAATCCAACATTTACAGACTCAAGTCGGTCCTCAACGTAGGATTTTGGAGAGATGATGTGCACATTCACCTCGTAACACCTTCCTTGCTAGCATCCCACGATGACAATCCAGCCTTCTACCTCATTCCTAACTTGAACATGTGTACCTCTACCAAAGCCATTCACTGGGTGTGCCCTAGCAACCCATTCATCAGAGACACGACAGAGCGTCTGTGTGGTCTAAGGTCAGGAGCCCCAGACGAAGTGTAAAGCCAGCATGTCTGTTAGAGATGATGTTACGGAAACTAAGGTAGAAAGAGCTGGATATAGATGGTTTGTCAGCACTCCGAAGCGAGAGGTCCTAATGTCTTACGACTGGCATGATACAGCCACCCGCATGAAGTTACCCAATCAAACTGTTTTCATTGAAGTTCCACAGGGGGCCACTAATCATATTGAGGACATTGTTTTGCATCTCAACCCTGAGAGGTACAAGACGACCCTTGAAATGATAGATGCCTGCCGTGGCCACAGTTTTATGATAGAGGACACCTTCCAAAGGCAACTCCTGTTGGAAGGGACTAAAACAGTCCAGTTCAGTCTTAGCCTAGAAGGAGTCCAAACAACCGTCCTCAGCCCAGTAGTTCGGAAGGCAGTTGATCCATGGGATCCTACTAACACGGTTGCCCTGGTACTTCTCATTGGTGGCTGGATCATAACTGCAGGTGTTGCCCTAATTCTCCTCAATCACATCCTAATACTAACCGCTAGGATTAATACACTAACCACTATCCCTGACAGCCTTAAACAAAGGCCTTATGGTGTTCTTCCCCTTTCCTCCTCCAGGACTGCTGTCCAGTTCCTAGAACACCAGGCATAAACCCTTTTTCCTATCCTACTAACCTGCTGATTAAAGCCTCATGTAGCAATGTGTTAGTCTGTGTTATAAAGTGGTTTGATTTAGTCAATGCCAGTATGCCCAGGTGTTTACAGTCTTGTATAACCCATTCAAATGTTTACAGACCCAATGGGATTACACTGGGTGTTCACCCTTGAGGGAGCTTAAGGACTTGTCACCTGTTTTGGACTGCATAATGGGCCATACAATGCTCTCAGGATTTCCCTTATCAGAGCTCCATCCTAAGACCAAGGGGGGAATGTTGGTACCATGGACTACAAAAGAACACTCCAAAAACTACAGTACCCTTATGCCACCACAAGGGTGACACAGTTAACTCCACCCCCAACTGTAAATTTCAAATATACAGTAAGCCAAAACTGTAAAGCTGGAAGGATGCAATCCCCGATATAAAAGCGTGGATTCGCCATTGTCTCTCTCTCTCTGGTCGTGGCATCACAGCTGACGGCAGCTAAAGAGAAGAAGTCTGCAGCTTTTATTTTATTTTATTTCTTTGTGTTTATGGAACATTAACCCTTTTTGCATCCGCAACTACTGATCACAGTTGTAGCATTAGGCGTTGGTTATCCATACGTTCGAGTTAACTCACAAATTCCCGACATTACGTTGCAGAACGTTACTTTCATGTGAGTGGCATGCTGAGAACGACCAGTTCTTCTCAGTGCAAAAAGGTATCGACAAGATTTCCCCTGAGCAAGTCCAGAGACATGGATCCCGGACCCGGCTACACTGCACTGCACTGTCAATTGGACCGCGGACAATCCCATAAAAGAGACGGCGTGTAGTGAAAACTCCGGTGTTGAGTATCTCATGATACTCAACTACAAGTAAGACTGTAACATCTGGGCACAGATTAGTCTTTTTTTGTTAGGCATAAATCTGAGTAATGTAACTTTGTTTGTGACTGTTTTATATTTTCTGTGTTTGTAGGTTAGTGATTTTAGTGAGCTCAGAGCTCTTAATAGAGGCTACGTGCAAGCGCTGTACACTATATGCGTGTTTTGATACTAACAAAGTAGTGTCTCCGTGGCATCTGAGAAATTGCTTGGCTTCTTCTTCCCCTGTAGAGAAGCCTGGTGCCATTTCCCCAGCCCCTACACGTAACCTCCTTTGTTCTCTCTCTCTCCCCACGTGTGTGTACACTAGAGCCCGACCGATATATCGGTGTGGCCGATATATCGGCCATTATTTGACTTTTTTGACGACAGCGGGATCAGCAGTTATGCCGCCGATGTGCCCCGATTTTTTAATAAGTATAATAAACAAAAAAACAATGATTACTTATGTGTACTTGTCTGTTCGAACGTTGTAATTGCTATTTACTAGAATTATCCAGTAGAGGGAGCTCTAATACAAGTGTGAACTGCAGCAGCTGACGCGCTACTTCTCTAATAAGACGTTTGTCACTCGTGCCTAATCCAATATTCTCCACTGCAAGACTTGTATGCACAGATTCGATTGCCGCAATAAAGGTATGTATATTTAGTGAAAGTTTTAAATTAAATGCGTTTATACGACCACTATGTTTATCAATCCTCATCATTAAGCGAGCGAGCTAGCTAACATATTTGGTTCACTTTAGCAAGCTAGCTGGCTAGCAAGCCTTTATGAAGTGGCAGTGAGCACATAAGCAGCGTAGGATCTACATTTCCAGAGGACATCGCTGTATTCTCAAATAAATAACCAGCCAAAATAAAATGGTGATTGAATGTATCACACATTTGTTTTCTTATCTGAGATAATGATATTAGCTACTATATGATGCTGTGTAAATAGCCAACGCGTGATTGCAAGCGAGTGTGTCATCTAGTCACTCGTCATCGTAGCAAGCTAACCAGCCAGTAAAAACGCAGATAAAACACTTCTATCATGGATCATTTTAAGCCATGTTATCTAGCTTTGTCGTGATAACATGAGAGAAGGATTGCTGTTGGAGAAGTGAATCAACCAACAGTTAGCGCGGGTAACCTGCACGAAAGCGCATTGTAGTTTTTTTCACGTATTTCATCCAGTCAATTTAATTTCATCTAACGTTACACTTGATTCACTCTTTAGCTCTGCTAGATAATCTCTTACTCTTTGAGATTATGTAGTAGAAATAAAATAAGAAAATATAATTCATTTAATTTACTGAGAATATATAATAAGAAATAATGAGGCTGTGTCAATAGCTAATGCGTTATTGCGAGCGAGTGTGTCATCTAGTCACGTGTCAGAGCGCTTTGTAGTTTTTTCACCGCCTAATTCTTATGGACAGGGAAGCTCACTAGATAGCCTTACTCTTTGAGATCGTGTAGTAGGAATAAAATAAGAAAATATAATTAATGTACTGAGAATAGATACTAAGAAATAATAATAACAAATTAATAACAACAACAACAACAATAATAATATTCATAAAAATACATGTTTGAAACTGGAAAACTGATTTTTTTAAATTAATTTTTTATAGATGGCTGGAAAAGAAAGGAGTAAAAGCAAGGTGTGGAGTTATTTTGATTTCACACACTTAAAGATGGTGTTAATATATATATATTTAATTTAATATCATCTTTTACTTTTTTTATCTAAAAAGTTCTTTGTGTGTTTATTTTTTATTTGCTTATAAGTTAAATGTTCTTAAATATAGAAACTTTAATAAAATATAAGTTTTTCAAATTGATTTGAAAATGTTGCACTTTTTGACAAAATATCGGTCAAAACATTGGTAATCGGTGGGCTAGGACTCTCCAAAATCGGGATCGGCATCGGACCCAAAAATCTGGCATCGGTCGTGCTCTAGTGTACACCCGCACATACTCCGGCACACCCCCATGGTTTTTCCCTCATTCAACCTCATGAAGATAATAATCATTAGTAGTAGATAATTGTGTTAGATCGTAGATGGTATTATAGTGATGTTTCGTGATTCTGCTCACTGCGTTTATTAAACATTGTTTCATTTTACACAGTTGTCTGTTTCATGTTTCTTGGATATCGATTGAAGCCACAACATTCTATTAAAAGAACCATTGCCTCCAGAACCTAGATTGTCAGATTAAAATATTCAATTAATAATTGAATTGGTAATATTTGATCAATCAATCAAAAAGAAGTAACCATTGGTATTTGAAATTTTAACCGCTAATTAAAATTCCAAATTATATGGTAATAATAATTTTATGAGACTGATCATTACGTAAATACTACCCGCGGCACCTATATATATATATATATATATATATATATATACAATTGAGGCCAAAAGTTTACGTACACAACTCCACAAATTTCATGTTACCATACATTTCCTGTGTTAAGAAAATTAGGGTATCTACTTTATTTCCATAAGAGGTAATAATAGCTAAGATACAGATTTATTTCAGCTTTTATGTACTATATCAGATATTCAGTGGGTCAAAAGTTTACATAGACTTTGTTAATATTTGGTGGCATTGCCTTTAGATTGCTTAACTTGAATCAAACGATTGAGGTACCCTTCAACAAGCTTCTCACAATACTTTGCCAGAATGTAGAGTTCTGGAAAAAGGTCTTGTGCACAAATGAGACCATTTGACTTTTATCAGAGAGATGGCAAGAAAAAAGTGCGGAGATCGATAGGAACTGCTGAAGATCCAAAGCACCCCCCCCCCCCAATCGGTGAAAAATGGTGGTGGGGGTGTTCTGTTTTGGGAATTTAAGACTGCCACAGGTACTGGATCACATGTCTTTATTGGTGATATAACTGCTGATAGCAGCAGCAGAGTGAATTCTGAAGTGTACAGATCTTATCTGCTCAAGTTCAAGAAAATGCATCCAAACTCTTTTGATGGAGCTTCTTCTGACAGCAAGACAATGATCCCAAACACTGCTAAACCAACAAAGGCAAAGTTTTTCAAAGCCAAAAACTGGAATATTCTAGATTGGCCATGTTATTCACCTGATATGAATCCAACTGAACATGCGTTTCATATGGTGAAGAGAAAATTGAAGGCAACTAGCCCCCAGAGCTAAAGATGGCGGCAGTACAGGCCTGGCAGAGCATCACCAAAAGATACTCAGCACCTGGTGATGTCTATTGTCACAGACTTCAAGCAGTCATTGCACGCAAAGTATATGCCACAAAGTACTAAACAAGACTACATTGTAAGCAATTTCAGTAAATGGCACAGTATTTTGCATTATATTGGACAGTATCATACTGTGAACTGGCTTATGTCTCTGGGCTTTATCTGGCCAGCGCATGGCATATTGCAAGCTCTCGCAGTGGTATTTCATCATGGATTTTGCCACACCTGAGCCGTTTGGTGTTAGGCAAAATCAGGCAGCACGTTGCAATTTTAGTGCAGCTCACTGCAGTTTTCATATTGATCTTGTCTGTCACACTCACCACGGGCCTGCTCAGGCCAGTACTACAGTGCAAATCACAGCCCAGAGTGTGCCGGATTGCTAAATTCTGGGCTTTTCCATGCAATGTGCATATGATCATTGCTCATTTAAGTCAATCAATGGTTTTTGTGGATCATATGCTGTCCAATTTGACTTTGATATAAATACCAGAAGCAGGAAAAACCAACATATACCAACATATTTCAGCAGTCCATTTTATCTTACTGGTGGGTCATTTTTCTACATTAAACAGTAATTTTCATGCAAAGGAAAAAAATATTTTGGCTTGTATACTTTATTTCTGATAGTCACAGAATGTGATTATCACTTGTGGTCAAGAAAATATTTTGAATAGGGAAAAACTTAACAAATTTTCACTTTTTACTCAATTACTTAGAAGTAATGTGATCTGTGAAATTTAACAACAAAGAGTGTACACGGTTGATGGCACCACAGTGACTGCCTCTCACTCTGCCAAGAGCTTGGGGGTGGTCCTGGATGACCAACTGGACCTCAAGGAGCACATCAAGGCAACATTAAGGTCCTGCAGATTCCTCCTATACAACATCAGGAGGATTCGACCATACCTGACGACGCACTCCAGCCAGCTGCTCATCCAGGCTACGGTGACCTCTCGCCTTGATTACTGCAACTCTCTCCTTGCAAACCTGCCAGCTTGTGCCATACAGCCACTACAGATGATTCAGAATGCCGCTGCCCGGCTCATCTACAACCTCCCCAAATTCTCCCACGTCACTCCTCTGCTGCGATCACTTCACTGGCTACCGGTCGCTGCCAGGATCCGATTCAAAGCCCTGACCCTTGCCTACACTGCCGCCAACAGGACAGCCCCCATCTACTTGCAGGACATGACTCAATTCTATGTGCCTGCTCGACCACTCCGCTCTGCAGCAGCAGGGCGTCTTGTAACCCCTCCCACCCGCCCAAAGGGATCACAGGGCTTCTCCACCCTAGCTCCCCAGTGGTGGAACGATCTCCCCGTCCCTCTCCGAACCTCCCCCTCACTATCCATCTTCCGCCGTGGCCTGAAGACTCATCTCTTCAGACTATACCTAGAATAACCACCACCATGCTGTGTATATATATATATATATAAAAAAAATAAATAAAAAAAAACCCTTTTTCCTGTCACTTGTTACATGTTGCCCCATCCCTGCACTTCTTGGTAAATTGTATTTGTCCTAATACTCTAGTTTAATCTTCTGCCTAGTTTGGCTTTGCAGATGTTAGACCAGGATAGTGTTCATTGTTCTCGGCTAGAAATAGCTGTACAAAATAAGTAATTGTACCTTACTGAACCCGTGTTCAGCAGTTGTCTACGATCATGAAAATGCACTTCTTGTACGTCGCTTTGGATAAAAGCGTCTGCCAAATGAATGTAATGTAATGTAATGTACACTGTTTGCTTCAATAAATCACATTAAGCCTGAGGTGTTCACAAAGGGTTTGTGTACAATTTAAACAAATGTTAATGTAGTCTGTTACAACTGCAAAGTATGTGCGAAACCATTGTAACAGAGTACAATACAATATACAATATAATTGTACAATAGTAACAACAACAAAAAACTGCATAAATCCTTAATATCTGCAATATTTTCAGGACAAATACTATTGGTTCAAAAGAGCACACTTGGTAGTGTGGAAGGTGTTCCTCTCCCGACCTTATTTGGGCATATTAAGGGAACTGTGTAGTGTGGAAGGCTTGCTTAGGGTTGCATTTAAGGGATGTCCAAAGACACATTCAAGGAGAATGTCTCCTGGTACTACTGTCGAAGGTGAATCTGCTTGTCAGCTCTCCTGGTACCACAGTCTTCTCATATGAGTATTTTATCATTTGTGCATGCATCATTCATCTCTTTGTGTTCCTTTTATTTGTCTTTGTATGTCTTTTCTTATAGAATAGCTGTCTTTATTTGTCTTGTTTTGTTTATGCAATATTTACCATTTGCATCATTGAAACTGCTTATCCTTGGTTGATGTCAACGGTCATATTCATTATAAACTGTTTTCCCTTTTCAGTGCATCTAACATGCGTGGTTTGCATATACGCTGATCAGGGTGTCCATCTCTGTGAGGACCATTCAACGTATTTTCCCTTTTTTGAGTTTGTCTTTCCTTACTCTGCGTTTGGGTCCTCCCTACCCGTTACGTAGGGAGTGTGCCAACCTGGGACTTAAAGCCCATGATAGTGCATATGCTCCATTTAACAGGGACAATACCAGACCTGGGTCAAATACATATTTAAAGTATTTTCATTAATTTCAAATAATTTTTGAGAAATTATTTGAAATACAGCATTTAAAAATACAGAGCATTTAAATTACAGTGGAACAATGGAAGTGTTTGAAAACAATGATGCAACATGTGCAATTTCACCAAGCTGTTGAAAGACTTGAAAAGCACTGGATATGCGGGAACAGATGAGCTCTGAGAGTTGAGCATTTTGTCTAATTAGAGGACAGTACTTTGATGAGAACGCGTCAGGTGACTGCTGACGGACCCGGATCAATTGATTACCATTATTAATTGGTAGTGAATATGCACAGATGAATTTTATTTTATTAGTGTCTAACCTTACAAAATGTAAAAAATGGAACTATACATATGGCTGTTAAATGCTGAAAAAAAGGGGAAATACAGTATCAGGCCACTAACTTTAAAAAGATTGCATGAGTACAGATAAACTAGCAAGTAGCTTATCAAGAAGTCTTGCCATCCCCACCGTGCGAAGGCATACGGGCATTTAGGCTACTGTCTGTTAGAGGCAGTGCATGGGTTGTTTAAAATTGCCAACATAGGCTACCCTAGCCCATAATTCAAATTTAACCTCTAGCCCCTAGTAGTTCCCCTGGAGTGCCCTCAGTATTATAGCTCGCTGACTTCACATCAAGGACCAATGAACAAAAAACTCTGGGATACTCCCTTCAGAATGAAGCCTACATTGCTTCTGGCTTGGTCATTTCTGTTATCTATCACTGAAATATTTCAAAATATTTAAAAAATTATATTTGTATTTTAATGCATTTTTAAAAGGCTCTAAATATTATTTGAAAAAGTATTTTGTTTCTCAGGAAAGTATTTATTTAAAGGAATGTATTTTTTTTAAAAAATACTATTTGGGAAAGTACTTGGTTTTCCTTTAAAAGAATTTAAATAAATCAAATACAAAACATTGCATGTTTAAATGTATTTGAAAATACTTCAAATATGTATTTAACTACATTAAATGTATTTGTTTTGGATTTATTTAAATTCTTTTAAAGGAAAACCAAGTACTTTCCCAAATAGTATTTTTTTTACTTTAGTGTGCTCTATTTACCTTGCCTGCTGTAATTGAGCATTCTAATATGACCAGAAGGCAGGGTTTGCACTTTTTGAGAATATTTCATTGCTTCCAATACACCAGACAAGATCAGTAAAGCATAGAAAAGTATGTGAATCCAAGGTCTGACCAATTTGACCAAGGTCTGACAAATATGTATTTGTATTTGACTCAGGTCTGGAAAATACATGGTAAAAGCAGGGTCTAAGACAATGGCAGTAATAGGTAATTCAAGTAACGAATACAAGCCAATAATCTAATCAAGACTGCTGGCTATCTGCTCTTTAACATCCTTTATAAGCCAATTTGGGTGTTGCTCTACATTGTAACCTCCAGGGATAAATGGAAGCTACCAGGATGGGGGGGGGGGGGGGGGGGTATTTCAAGATGGTTTTTATACCATTTTATCTCATCCAGTTAGGCTGCTGGGCAACCTAACTGGGCTCTCATGTTCAACACCATCCCCAGATTAGGTCATCATCAGAAAGACCATGACCGAACATTGGAGGTTTGTTTCAGGTCTCAGTAATGGGGTTTAGTGAGTCTCAAATGCACAGAAACCCCTGACTATTTTTAGTTGTGAAATGACATACAGCCCTGGACTAATGGATTGAACTATATACACAGATATAGTGCATAGTGGCATTTCCACAGCAAAAGATAGGGGAGGGGTGTCACTTGGCTGTAACACAAGCAAAATGTTATTAAAGGGTATTTTATACACTTTGGTTTCACACCATGTAGAAGTTACAGCACTTTTTAAACATTGAGACATTTTTATTGAAACATTTCAGGGCACCATAATGTTTGGGACAAATGGCTTCACATGTGTTTCTGATTAGTCAGGTGTGTTCAATTGCTTCCTTAGTGCAGGTCTAAGACAGCTTTCAGTATCTAGTCTCGATTCTAGGCTTTTGACTGCCTTTGGAGTCTGTTATTGGCTTGTGTCAACATGGGGACCAGTGTTGTGCCAGTCAATGTCAAGGAAATGATTACAAGGTTAAGAACTAAATAAAAAAACAGTCAGAGGGCTATATTTTCTGGATTCAGTGTTACATAGTGCGTGGGCACAGTCAATGGGGTGGCACATGGGCGCACTGGGCGTGGCTATTGAATGTTGGTATTTTTGTGAACAGAGGTGAGAAGCATACAGCTCAAAGTGAGCAGCGCACATGGAAAATGTGCTGGATTATACGGAATATATTATCCATGGATTCATTAATAGCCAAACAAACGACCTCTTAAAAAATGTTTTTTTAAAGCTACTTTTACACACATTGGTTTCACCATGTAGAAATTACAGCATTTTATACATTGCCCCCCAATTCAGGGCACCATAATGTAAATGAATGTAGTCATGTTTAATACTTTGCCATATATTCTTTGCATGCAATGACTGCTTGAAGTCTGTGTCCCATAGACATCACCACGTGCTGAGTATCTTCTCTGGTGATGTTCTGTCAGGCCTGTACTGCAGTCGTCTTCAGCTCCTGCATGCTTCGGAAAGTAGTCGCCTTAAGCTTTCTCTTCAGCATATGAAACAAATGTTCAACTGGATTCAGATTGGGTGACTAACTTGGCGAGTGAAGAACTGTCCAGTTTTTGGCTTTGAAAAACTCATCCATCAGACCATCTGTCTTTAGGGCACATGGTTAACCACAAAAAGAGATATGGAAAACAAACAATCAAAGGAGGGGCTGGGGGGAGTGGGAGGGGGTGTAAGCAGTTTACACAATTTATAGGTTCTGGCTTTTCGCTCAGTGAAGGCGTTTCTGTCAGATTCGTAGGTCGGCAGACTGACTCCTCCTGCTTGGACTGGCCCCTCTGCCAGGCCCGTGTTTAAGAAGATAATGTACACTGCTGTAATTGGATGGGATAAATAAAGGGAAGAGCTACATTTCTATTGTTATGATCAGAAAACTCGACCACTGCCCAGATGATGTTGGTATAAGCAACTGTGATCCAGGCACAGCTAAGACATGAGACACCACATGTGGCACATTGTCAAAGCACTAAGGTTGGTTGACTAAGACAACCAAGAAGCACAACAGCATCTGCATGGGATTAAGCCTAGCTTACTAGGGATGCGAACGACACATTTCTGGCCCTTGACTAGTTTCTGTATGAAACTGACTAATCGTTTTTTGTTCTTTTTTTGTTTGATGTAGGATAATGCTAATAAAAATGCCAGTACTTGAATCAGACTGTGGATCATGAGATTAAAATGTTTAAAAAGTAAAAATAACTGTATGTTGCTTCGCTCACTGCACAGGTTGATGCATGACCCAGTCTTCTACTAAGGGGCAAGTTATAGTCACTTAAGACTCAGTATAGTCAGTGCTGTTCACACATAATGATGTGTCCTGTAATGGTTTTTCACATGGGAATATATTTGGGCTCAACAAATTCCAGGAGATCCCAAAACCCTTCGCCCTTTACCATGATTATGGGGAACGCAGCTTTCATTACCATTTCAGTAGTTAAATCTGTTATGGTGTCAGCTGGAGAGGATGAGGTCTCATGATGAAGTTGGGTGTTTTCTGTTATGCCTTGACCTTGGATATTAAATGTCGACATGTGGTATGCGAATCGGGCCGCACGTACTGTATTTTGCTTTGAACAGTGTTTTCATTGAGTTTATCAAAATCATTCGAGCGGCACTTTGCAAGTTGGCCATCTTCTCAGCTAATGGTAAGTAACTTTAAAGTGTATATAACAACAAGCCCCACTTGCCCCCTCTATTACCCATTTCAATGAAACAACCTTTATTTAATTCTCAGAAGACACATTTAGGAAACAAACCCTGGTTTACAATAGTGCAGATATGACAAAACACAATTAAAACAACAATAAAAAAATTTAAAATAATTTTTGAATAAATTAAAAAAACTAATATAAAGTACAGTAATAATAAATACATATAAAATAAATACCATAAATAATAAAAGTACACAAGGACAATTATTAAAAACTAAATTCTAAAAACAATTAGACTCCTTAGTAACTGAGGTTGAGATCAGAGACTTAAAATAACCAAGAGTTTAAACAGTGTCAAGTTTCCTTATTTACAGGAGTATCCTAAGTAGCATTGGTGATCTTATTATGAATTATATGAGTATTTAAAAAAGAGAAAAAAAACTTTTTTGATAATTTCATTTATTTTGATTTAACATTGAACATGTTTGCTCATGACTGACAATCGATGAATCGACATATTGTTCATATCACCAGTGGTTACATGTTACAGGTAATGTAACGCCATAGCTCCCGACATGAGGCCAAAGCCCACCGTCTCAGACAGACTCCATTTAAAGATAAGTGTGTGATGGAGAGGCCTTTATACCCTATAGATCAGGGGTGGCAAACCCTGGTCCTGGGGAGCCGCAGGGTCTGCTGGTTTTTGTTTTCACCTTAAATACAGCAACCACTTAGACTGAAGGAACCAGGTGAGGTGAGTTAACTGTGTAATCAACTGCTATAATTGATCAATTAAGTGCAGAGTAAAAACTAAAACCAGCAGACCCTGTGGCACCCCTGCTATAGATATACCTTGTCTACAGTGCTATGTAGACTTTGTCCAGCCAACAACATGCCAGTCCGATTAATTTTTTAATATTCTTTTATCCTTTATTTTCTTTATACATATATCTTTACACTGTTTTAAAAATTTCTTTTTACACAAAAAAAACTTATATATATTTTTTTACAGTATTTAAATATTTTCTTCAATTACACACACGTATATAAAATAACAATAATTATCTCTAATTTAACAAATTCACCTGCTATATCATGGGTTGTGTCAATAATGACAAATTACATCAATTACATCATATATATATATATATATATATATATATATATATATATATATATATATATATATATATATATATACACGTTAGGCATGTAGCCATGCAGGCTCTCCAACCCCCGATATGGTGTGTTGTGTCTTCTGGTTTGTCAGAGACAAACTCTGCAGGAGGTGAGACCCATAAATTGTCTGCCTAGATTAGGGTCAAAAGATTTTAAGTTGCCCCAATCACATTTGCTTTGGTGGGGAGAGCAGGCCACATTCTTAGAAACAGTATAATATTGTATCAAATTCACAGTTTCCCTCTCTAAACCCATAATCTAATTGCTTCATATCTGACAGTGTGCACAAGTTTTTTTTTCCAGCCTATATTCTTTGCCCAGTCGTATTTTATGAAAACTGCTCAGTAATGATCTTTTCATTTTATTTTTGAAACCTGAAAACTTGCAAACCTAAACCACCTTTTCTGACTTGTGAGCTACACACCACTGTAAACAAAACCTGTATGCGCAGAATAGATAAGTACAGTAGACCATTTCTGCAAGTTGACACAGAGTAGTTCTATTATGCAGCTGACCATCTCCCTTGCAGGGAGGGACCATTTTCCCTCCCTTCTCCTTGGAGTGTGCTTTTACATAGCATACGCACCGTCACTCTCCTCTTATCAATTCCACAAGGAACACACAGCTTTAGTGGTTTTCTGGGACTGCACGTGCACAAATCGTTTATATTTCATGCAGTTTTCATGTAGCTGCTTCAATCAGTTTTATTCAGTCTCAGTTTCAGCTACAAAACCTGATATGTTGGTAGTGTCTATACTACAGCGTTCAAAATTATCCATCCCCATCCGAAAGGCTCAATTTCATCAGGATTGTTTGATTATAGGTGCAAAAATTTTTTGGATAGCACATGATTGAGAAATTGTCAAAGCGCCAGTCATTCAGTTGCAGAATAGAGTGCTGGAGTAGGAAGCAATACATTTGCACCTGGGTAAAAGCACCTGTTGTCTATTGTCTGGCAGGGGGGTTTTGAGAAGAGAATGGCACACACTGCCTGTATTTCTATATGAGTTGTTTTTTAAATTTAAAAAACACAGTTATTTTAAGCCCAAATACTTAGGAAAGTCGTGGAAGTGAGAGTATACAACATGTATGGCGCTGTCACAAGTAATTTTAATTTTAAAGTCCTCAAAGCCCCATGGCATAGCTCTGGCTTATCAGTGTTAAGAGAAATTCTCAATCTCTGTCTCACTGCAGGTGTGCGTGTCTTGGTGCTGACATCTGAGCAAATCGCACCAAAGACGCTGGAAAAAAGATCCAAATCCAAATAATATTGGCCAAATTCAAGAGGAGAAAACATTTGGAGAGAACGCATTATTTGAATATGGGATTTGTATTTGACACCATCCCTAATACGCATAAATAGGAAGAATAGGCCTATCCTCTAATCGATTCTGACTGAGCAATGGGCCACTTTTCCCCAAAGTCACCGGTCCATAACAATGTGAAATGAACAGTGAGTCCCAACAGTCTTTCATAAGTATGCTTAGTTTCATTAACTAATGCTAATTCCTAAGGATTCATAGTGCTTTTTTGTTTATTTAAAATTAACATTACCTTTCAATTAACACAAGCTTTGTTCTGCATTCAGTTCAACAGTAGTCTATAGTAGCTAGCTAGTTCACAACTCAAATGAGCTAAAAGTTAACTAGTTACATTTTAACATAGTTTATTTTAACACGTTGGTTGTTTGAGGATTTCAAACACAATACTGCACAACAACACTGCTGCTTCTACGGAAAGCCAGCCAGTTACTGTCTGCCTTAGTCAAACCAACCAAAATTTCTGTTCGCTAGCAAGCCAACTAGTCCAACGTTAATGAATGTACTCTAACTAAAGCTCCTCACTCTCGATTTTTCTGGTTCACTTGCACAGCTTGTTGATTATTTAGCTAGCTAACATTAGCTAGCAACAGTGCCATGGTATTTTCCTGTGGCTGGTAGCGAGATATCAGCTTTGGATACAATTTTCAGAATTTGTTTGCATTCAGCTGCAGCTTGGATAACACTTAGGTGTAGCGATGATAACTAGCTAGCTAACATTTACCAAATTATTTGAACGGTCAGGCTTGTGCAAATTGGCATGCAGATGCACCTAGAATCCCAGTGTTTGCAGAGCCAGAACAAGCGTTTGTCAATTCTCTTCCAAGAATTTAAAAGCGCATAGTTAGCAACCACTGCTTGTCTTAACTACTGCTTGTATTTTTTCCATGGATTGCATTGTTGCCGTTCTCGTTGTGTTAGTGTTAATCAGTTTAACCTTCAGGGTCCCAAGTTGAACTATGCAGTTGTTCCCTGCACTTGGACCGGTACTTCTCTCTAGGGGTTTCGTCATACTTGTTCCTGGTTATGGTTATACACTTTGTTGTACGTCGCTCTGGATAAGAGCGTCTGCCAAATGCCTGTAATGTAATGTAATGGCCGCATACGCTGCACAGATGATGATCGGCTGATATGAGGTCACTTTGGCAGGCCCTGGCTAACAGGTTATAACAGCTGATTCACAAAACCGATAGCCAATGTAAAATATGTGGTTACGTGTCTACTTTGGCTAGTCTCTCTGAAGAGCCTGTTAATATATTTTTGTTACATGCACTGTTCCACACTGAGAGCACCTCTCTTTTATAAGCTTTGACTGTTGTGCGTCATAGTCTCTCTATTTGCATTGTGTGCTGTACTCACAAACGGGTTGATCATTTACTTGTGCAGCATGCGCAGGCCACGTAATTGTATCTTGTTACAGACCTTTATAGTTCTAGAGAAAGTTATTACCCTGTGTTAGCATTTATAGACAGAGCCACAGGATATTTAATAGCCAAAGAACCAAACACTTTCTTTCCCTATTTTAAATAAAATGTTTTCGTTTTGATTTTATTCTAAACAATTTCGTTTGAAAGAATGTGTTTGATATGGCCATTTTATTTCACTAAATTTCCCAAAATGTGTTGTTTTAGCCCTACATGCTGATTTTTTTTTTACAGTGACTTGTTCTAACGCCTGCTTCAAAGAGAAACTGCTGATATACGTTGGCTAAAGCCGCGTTTCCACCGCAGGAACTTTACCCCGGAACTAGGAACCTTTTGAGGAACTCAGTGCGTTTCGACCGCAGGAACTAGGGTCTAAATTTAGTTCCGGGGGCTTTATTTTACCCCCATAGTACTACCTTTATTTTGGGGGTAGTACTTTCCAAAAGTACCGGAACCTTTGGGGTGGGGCGCAATCGCTGAAAATTTCTGATTGGTCGACTACTTTCAGTGTTTTATTTCAACCGCCATGTTTAAAAATCAGCCGCAAACCAATTTATTTTCATAATAACTTCAAATCAAACTTGTATGTTATGCGGCGCAGTAGGCTAGTTTTGGTTATAGCCTGCCAACATCTTGGAATTATAACGTGTGCTCTTCTGTTCTTTTCTTGCTTTAGTATTCGTTTTATAAAATGCTAAGCATTCGTGCTGGGACAGCATATTACGTACCAAAACATTCAAACGGATTAATTTGGTTGCTGAATATTTTCTTCCGGATTTTCTTTGTTAGCCCGTTGTAATTGACTCAAAACGTTTGATACAGTTATGTGAGGTATGCGGTAGTTCTGCGTAATTCACATTGGTGATACAGTAAAAGCAAATTGGAAGTCACCTTCAGCACTTTTTGTCAGGGTAAAATAACAGGTTAATTCTAGTAATCGTCCCTTTAGCTTTTTCAAACTGCCGTAATTTTACTCTGCCATTCTTAAATTCCACAAAAAGACCAGGAAGACTATGGACTAATTTATGGTGTATGGTTCGCATCTGGAGGGCACACTTCGCTGCTTGGCTAACAGTAACTTCGAAGGAAAGCAAATGGTGGCTGTACCACTGCTAATTAAAATTTTCATGCAAGTCTGAGTGTTCGTTCTATTCTTGTCATTTTGCGATTAGCCTATATGGAATTGACGATGATAAAGTAATCAAACAGCAAATTGTTTACAACGTGTGCATGTTTTCTGCTGTTGTTGCCAGTTAGGCTATATTGGAAATGTGAATGCATTCTGTCGCCTCGGATGTCAAGACATGAAAGTGAATGTTCGCATAAAAACATAATGAATGTGTTTGAGAGGATATATAAAACAGTTACAATCTGACTATCGGCCTGTTATTTCCTATTTGTTGCATAACAACGGTCCAAGTTAAACTACCAACGACAGTTTTGCTTGACAACGGTAAAATATGCCCAAAAGGCTGAAGAAGAATATTTAAATTCCAGGTGATTAAATCGATAAAAATCAATAAATACAAAAGTAACCATATATAGTCATTGTTGGTAACCCGTTGTATATAAGTGGAATAAACCCCTCCGGGCTGTCCCGGTTATTAGAAAATAATGTAGGCTACTTCGGTGGTAGTATGGGGTTACAGAAGAAATCATAGGACAGATGGACCGACGACAACGTCGCTTTTTCATACGTCAGTGGGCTAATTTGCCTAATCTTTGCTGGACTTTAGACTGCGGTGGAAACGCAGACAACCAAGGGCTGAAGGAAACTTTTAGTTCCTGGTAAAGTAGTTCCTGGGACTAAAAGTTCCGGGTAATTTTGGTGGAAACGTGGCTTAAGTAGATAGATCGTTTTCTCATAAAATGTAGTCGATAAAATAGTAGCCTTGACTAGCCTACTTTGAGACATGTTAAAAAAAAGTATGTTATTTCATTTAAAATAAACAGCACACTTGACAGTGATGTTCAATTATTATCCATGTATTATCCATTATTCCATACCGTACCCACTCTCCTCCCCAGAGGCTCCTCGCTCCTTGCATTCGCTACAGCAAGAAGAACGAACTAGTGTTGTGTCGTTCGCGAACGATTTGGGCTAGTGATGCGTCGTTCCCGAACTATTTGGGCTAGTGTTGTGTCGTTCGTGAACGATTCGGGCAAGTGTTGTGTCATTCGCGAACGATTCTGGCGTACGTCAGTACAGTGTACCGTCACATCCCTAGTATCGTTCAGTGAACGAATCACTGAACTGATAGTCTGCAAACGATAGTCAGTCAATGAACGACCAGTTCATGTTTGCGAATGAATCGTTTCCAGTGAACGACCAGTTCCCGTTCGCGAACGAATCGCTTCAGGAAGTGATTCGGTTCAGTTCGTTCACCCAAAAGATTTGTTCTTTTGAACGAATTGTTCGCGAACGACACAACACTAGTTTGTGTCTACCGATCTAGTAAGCCAGAATAATTCAAGACAGAGCTAACCAGAGACTGCATCTAAAAGCTTACATTTAGCTAGCAACATCCCAGTTAACTAGTAGGAGAGATAGCCAACGTAAGCTAACAGACATGACACTAAGCCAACAAACCCTGGTTTTCTAATTAGGCTATTTGCACAGATGTGGTCCCCACCAGACAATAATGTTCGATCTGAGTTTAACTGACTGAAAAAAAATTTGTATTGAACTCACGATACTCTCCAGTCTGTGATATTATTTAGCTAGCTGGTTACAACCAACCAACTGGTAATTCTGCAACAATGCAGAAATTGTGTGGGCAGGCTTGTTAGCTATCATCAGGACTGTTTGCTATAGAACAACTAATATAAGACATTTAAGGCTGTTTTACATTTCTGCATAGTCTGCGTAGTTTCCGTAATTTATTTAAATACATGTGCTTTATTTTCTATAATTGTATTAGTGCTCCAGTACAATTAATTAACTGGGATGTTGCCAGCTAAACATAAGCTTTCAGACGCAGCCTTTACCTGATAACTGTTTGTTTTAGCTACTGCCTGATATGTATCAACTTAGCAAACAATGTTAAGTAGCAGAAACTTTGTCACAGTACAATAGCTCTCATGAGTCACAAGACATCTGTTAAATTTCAAATCCCATTGCTACATCATTTTCCCACATATTAAATCACTGGGTATGCCAACCTACAAGTTGTCTTTTAAAGTTAGTATAGCTAATCATTTGGATCGTTTTAACACCTGCTCAGCCTCAAAGTGTACTTTTACATTATTGGTCGCATAGCTAGCTATTCTGCTTTGTATGTAGGTAATACAGAATTATGTTAGCTTACACAAGTAGGCCTACAAGCTATTAAGTCTTAAGATTTCTTTTAATCAAAACTGTTGTTAGCTGCATTTTATAACTTGTTCAGGACATTTTAATATCAGTCCTGAGTGTACTTTACTTTATTTGCAACATTTTGTCACTGATTAGCTTAATACAAGTTCTTAAACAATTTGTTAGGTTTTAAGCTTTGTATGTGAATATACTAATTAATTATAAGTGATTAATATATTTAATTGAGTAGAAAGGAAATCATACAGGACCAGCCACTGGTATAAACTATTAAACAAAAATGGTCAAGGCTCTTGGTTGAGGAACAGGCAGGGGTGGACAGTAACAAAGTACATTTACTTGAGTACTGTACTTAAGTACATTTTTCGAGTATCTGTACATTACTTGAGTATTTATTTTTTTGGAAACTTATGACTTTTCTTCCTCTACATTTGAAAGATAAATATTGTACTTTTGACTCCGCTACATTTCTATGAAGGTTGTCGTTACTCGTTACTTTGAAGCATAGCTTTGAAGTCAGCAGTTGAATCTTTTTTTTTTCTTTTCTAAAATGCGATTGGCCACACGCTGTGTTCCTCACAGGAGAAAAACCAATCACAGTAGCCTACTCCTACTACGCTGTCGGTCAAGTTCAAAGTGCTTGCTTGTTGCACCAGTGATTGAACAGTTCAATTTGAACTTGGCGGCGGTAATGATGGCGACGGCAGAAGATAAGGACGATTCTTTGCCACCTTGGCCATATCTCAAGTCCATGTTTGAGATTGATCTCAACCTGTTTTCATTAGTAATTTTTCCTTTATTATCAACCGTGCCAACGATCGGACTAATCAAATGGAAAGTAGACTAGCACACACTCATAACATGTTAGGGGGATTAAATCATAAATTCAATTTATCCGTTAAAAATACATTTTAATCACCAAGTGGTCTACACTTAACAAAACAAGATACACCAGTCTGTTATCTACCGTGTTAGCTTTCAGAATAACCAGCAAAAACAAAACCTGCACTTCAATTTTGTTTACAATTTACGCATTGCAGATATTTGCCATGAATTTGAGTGCGGAGAAGAAGTGCATGTATCCACAAATAATGTGGATTAAAAATGTGCACAATTTCGTACTGCAAATGAAAATAAATGTAGGCTATAAGACCTAGGCTACTCGCTAAAAATGCCTATTTTGGGAGAGCTGGCTATATATGATAGTATTGCTATTAAGTACCCTATTTTTGTGGATTATTTGCATTGATACTCAAGGAAAATCAGGGGAAGATTCCGCCACTGCTTAGTGATTAAAACTGATTTTTCTAAATCGCATTTATCATTTAATCTCCCTAACACAATGCGAATAAGCTGTGTGTCCCTTTCCAATTGCATAGTCAGATCGTTTGCATGCTTGTTAATCACTGAAAATTAATTAAAACAGTTTGAGATCAATGATTAGTTTAAAGGAAAGTTTTGCGCATCACCAATTTTCAGCTCACCAGTCGCCGCTGGTTTTATTTTGTTTCAATTCGACAGTTTAAGAAAGATGGATAAAGGAGGAAGAAAGGGAGGACAAAAGAGGAGGATGACCGATTATTTTTGTGGGTAAAAAAATTCTCAGCATTAATGACACTCAGTAAACTTGAAATATTTTATGTAAAAGCTTGCATCAGTAGTATACACTCTTTTTAAAACATTGTTTTCCTTAATTACAATTATGTGCACATAAAAGATACATTAAAGATACAACTATTTTGAGCTGAGACATTCATTGGTTTGTACCTTTTTTCACCCACCTCCCACTGGATCTCAGGGTCCACCTACCTCCCAAATCCCAATTTAACCCCTGCTGACATCCAATATTTTATTTCAGCAAGGCACTTGTGGAGGGTTGCAATATTAGACCTGTCACCGGGTCATATTGGAATATAGAGCTGTGTGTCATCGGCGTAACAGTGAAACTGGACGTTATATTTGCGGATGATGACACCAAGATGGAGCATATAAATGGATAATAAAATAGGACCCAGGATTGAACCCTGTGGAAAACCATAAAATATGTTCGTGGGGGGATAAACTGAGCCAGTCACAGAGAAGCATCTATTAGATAGGTAGGACCTGAACAAGCTTAAGGCCACATCATTGATACCTGCCCACTTTTCCAGTCTGTGAATGAGCAAGTTATGATCGACTGTGTTGAAGGCTGCGCTGAGGTCCAACAGAACTAAGATGGCATATTCACCAGTGTCTTCAGCCAACAGCACGTCATTACAGATTTTGAGCAGCGCAGTCTCAGTACTGTGGAGGGATCGAAAGCCAGATTGGAATATTTTGAATAGGTTGTTGTCACTCAAATGCGCTACTAATTATTTGAACACAGCTTTTTCCAGGATCTTAGATAAAAATGGAAGTTTTGAGACAGGTCTGTAATTATTCAGTATTGAGGGATCTAAATTGGATTTTTTGAGGAGAGGTTCGACTAAAGCAGTTTTAAAATAGGCGGGGACAAAGCCAGAGGTCAGAGAGCTACTTACAATAGATAAAATGAAAGGACCAACAGTAGGCATAATCTCCTTCAGTAGTCTGGTAGGGACCACATCCAAGGGGCAAGTAGATGACTTCATGTGCTTAACCATATCATTGAGTGCAGATAGAGACACTGATGTAAAAGAACTGAGGGATAACATCAGATGATCTGTGAATTAGAGGCTCTGGGGTAGGTAGATTGTGAGGCCGGCTGCTATCAGTCTGGGATCTGATTTTTTCAATTTTTTCAGTAAAAAATATTTTTAACTGCTCGCAGAGGTCAGGTGATGCAAGCAGGTTAATGTTAGGGGGAACACCAATAATCCGGTCAAGTGTTTTAAATGGTACTTTTGGATTTTGGGCATTCTGTGAGATTAGGGTAGAAAAGTGATTTGCTCGTGCATCCTTAAATGCGGCATTGTATTTCTTCATTAAATCCTTCATATACTCATAATAAACATGGAGTTTGCAGGCCTTCCATTTACGTTCTGTTTTGCGTACCTCTCTCTTTAGGGAGTGGATGTGGTTGTTGAACCATGGGGGGACGTTTGAAATTGTTTCGGTTCTAATTCTGATTGGGGCAACTGAATCCAATGTTGTCAGGCAGAGGTTGTTAAAGGAGTTCACCAGTAGGTCAGTGTCAGAGAAGAGAGGCAGCTCGGAGAAGAGGGATGGAAATGCATCCAAAAATTTACTAGCTGTTGTTGAGTTTATGATGCGAGAGTGAATGGGGGTCAATGTAACTTTAGGGGGTGGAGAGGAATATAATTTAAACATAATGCTAAAATGATCAGATACACAGATATTAATAAGTTCAATACTATCAATCTTCAGACCATGAGAAAGAACAAGATCGAGAATATGACCCTTTTCATGTGTTGGCCCTGTCGGGTTTAAAATAAAATGAAAAGACTCTAAAAGGTTGAGAATTTCTCCCGCAAGTGCATCACTAGGACAGCATACATGAATATTAAAATCACCAATAATACAGATCCGGTCATAGTTAGTTAGAAGCAGAGAGCAGGTCTGAGAATTCAGAGATAAAAATGCTATTAGGTTTAGGAGGGCGGTAAATTAAAAGGAATAAAATAGATTTATGCTTGTTAACGCAAAATGTTAAGTTTTCAAAGGAGGAAAATTCCCCACAGGATACGGGCTTATAGACATAATTGTCTCTGTAGATGGCAGCGACCCCCCCACCTCGGCCAGATAGCTGAGGTTTCTGAGCATAAGAAAAAGCTGGAGGAGTCGCTTCATTCAATGCGCTGTATTCCTCTGCTTTTAACCCAGTTTCAGTGATACAAAAAATATCAATATTATTAGATGTAATAAAATAATTGCATAAAAAGGATTTGTTGTTTAATGACCTTACATTTAAAAGGCTAATTTTTATAGGTATGCTTGGGAGGGCAGAAGGGAGAGAATTTAGGGGGACATAGATTAAATTACGGGGATGGGGTCGGACACGGAAATGTGTCTCACGGATCTCTTCAAAGAACAGAACAAGTGCATAAAGTCTTTTTTTAGAAGTTCAGACTGCTGCTTCCGGATGTCATTCGACCCTACATGTACAATGACCTTAGTAATGTCCGGTTCGTTTGCTAGAATCTCGGTGACTTTGTCCTCTATATCGCGGACAGTGGCACCCGGGACACAGCAAGTTATTGCTGAGTTTGTTTTAACGTTCCTGATGATGGAGTCTCCTATGATCAGGGTTGTGATCTGATGTGGATGTATTGTGAGTTTGGAGCTGGTCATCCTGGAGGCTGGGTGCCGGTGTCGTCCATGGGGATTAGGGGCTGCCGGTCCAGGGGCGTCATTCCTAAAACTGGGACCGGTACCGGGACCACTCGACCTTCTGGGCAGCGGCGCTGGACTGGCTATGGGCTCCAGGCCGACAGAGGACAGATGTTGCTCCAGATTCCCCAGCACATGGAACCTGTTACCCAGCTGGATAGACCCCGGAGGTGGAGTATGTGAGGAGTTCCTACCTCGATTCTTGTCACCCCGGATGATGATCCAGGGTTCCAAAGGAGCGGGTGTGGAACAGATCTGTACCTTAGGTTTAGCTCCAAGCCTGGGCCAGGGCTCCTCCTCTGGGATAGAACTGACTATCGGTGGCTCTTACTCTGTAGCTGAAGAGGGACCAAGCCAGGGAAGTGTGGTGTTGTTATCAGGAATGCGGGAGGCTTCTGCGCCAGCGAGTCCAGGAGTCACTCATCTTCTTGGATCTGGTAAAGCTTGGGAATCCGACCTTCGAGTTTGACAACTTTTTGACTCAGCCGAAGGCATCCAGAGCAGTCCGGGGGAGAGGTGAGTGGTGGCATTGATATAAAAATAAAATCCTCAGTGAGGGCGACTGGCTAGCTTAGCCACCAGGCTAAAGACAAACCTAGCTTGAATAATGGTAACTCTGCCAAACAACTGGAATAAAACATTTTAATATGCAATTTTAGAGGGCACACATTTCGGAAAAAAATAAAATAAAAAAAATGAAATGAAATGAAAGCCTTATGGAACGAGGTTAACTTTGCAATACTTTTCACACAGACCAAACCAACCATTAGATGCTCCAAAATTCTGAATATGAATATGAGATATTATGTTTGGGGCAGCACTGTTGCCTCACAGCAAGAAGGCCGTGAGTTCGAATCTTGGCTTGGGGCCTTTCTGTGTGGAGTTTGCATGTTCTGCCCGTGTCCACTTGTGTTTCTCCAGGTACTCCGGTTTCCTCCCATAGTCCAAAGGTAGGCTAATTGGAGAGTTTAAATTGCCCATAGGTATGAGTGTGTGGTGTGTGTGCCCTGTGACAGATCGCAGTCCAGGGTGCATTCCTGCCTCTCGCCCAATGCACGTTGGGATAGGCTCCAGCACCCCCCTGTTCAGGATAAGTGGGTATAGATATTGGAGGGATGGATATTATGTTGGAAATATTTCTGTGCATAGTTAAGCATCAAGATGAGGTTTCCAGTGCATGGAATATTATGAGTTAGTGATGCATTTTGGAATGTTAGAGCATCCGAAACCTCAAGCGGATTAATGGGGAGGGATCCAGGAGTGTATTTAAATTGAGTTTTAGTCATCTCATCTAATCCTGCTGAACTAAACATTTGAGACCAACTATTTATAACCACATTCATGCACGAACTGCACTGCTGATTCGGGAGTGCAGACATCCACGGTTCTCCTCCAGAACACGTGGTGTCAGCAGCCTGCTTCTTTTCACACTACAGACTACAGTTAAACTCATACAGAGTGGAGTCAGAGAAAGACCTTTCATTTCTGGTTTTTGGCTGGCAGTCCACGGGCACCCTTACCAGTGGGGTTTGCTAGAGAGCACTAAAATGTGGACCTGCAACTGACTGAATCCTCCCGTACCCTTGGTGCCAATTGTGTGTCACCCTATGGAGTTACTGGCCACAGTTCGCACTGGCATGGTCTGGATTCAATCAGAGATTGTGGGACTCATCCATGCACCACAGCATGGTGGCGTAACAAAATGAGCCACTCAGAAGCTCAAGTGGAATTCTTTACAAAATCATAACCTCTCACCACCCATGATATGGACAGTAATAGAAACATTCCATTTTAAGACAGCGGTAGATAGAGCAGCACATTTGATCATCTGTGATAGTAATGGCAGCCTTCCCTTAATGCTATTCACACACAAAAAAACTTGGTCTGTGAATGTATTTGTACAATTTTTTTGTGAATGATACTGCATTTCAAGTTTTTTAAGTTTTCACTGCTCTCAAGTTTATGTGCAACCTTAGACACGCTAAATAAAGGGTGTAATTTACGGGGGGAAAGGGAGGTTACAACCACCCCAAAAATACAATACATGCCAAATAACCCCCCAATAATATAGCAGGATAATCGTCAAATAATGTCATATAATAAAGCTGAGCTTTTGTGATGTTATTAGGATAACAGGTCTCACAGATTCTGTGACTTTTCCCATTTTTTTCTAATTTCTGTGATTTCCTCCATTTTTAGTACTGTTCAGATTTTTCCAGTTTTGGATGGTACTGTCAGCATACGGTGATGCTACACAATTAAACAATAGCCTATTGCCAAATCCTGGGAGAAACAAAGTGCTACAATGTATAGGCTACAGATTTTGGAATGCAATGGGATCAAGATCCTCATCCTTGTCAGTTGTACACGTGTTCTGGAGTCCAGCTCCTCAATAATGAAATACGGTATTCCACAAGGATCAGTACTAGGACCAGTACTCTTCTCGCTATATATGCTACCACTTGGCAATATTATCCGGGCACATGGCGTAGAGTTCCACTGTTATGCGGACGATACCCAGATTTATATTTCAATGAAACCTGGCGAAGCACTGCCGCTTTCACGGTTAGAGGCCTGTATTGTAGATATCAAGGTTTGGATGCTTTCAAATTTTCTGCTCCTAAATTCAGACAAGACTGAAATGTTGGTTTTAGGTCCCAAAATATTAAGGGAGAAATTGTCTACTCTCACCTTAAACTGTGATGGTTGTTTGGCTGAACCTAATATGGTCGTTAAAGACCTTGGTGTCACCATTGATCCTGATCTATCTTTTGACACCCATATAAAAAACACATCCAGAATTGCCTTCTTTCAGCTGCGCAACATAGCTAAAATTAGACATTTCCTGTCAGTCGAGGATGCTGAAAAATTGATCCATGCATTTGTTACGTCTAGGTTAGACTACTGTAACGCCCTGCTTTCTGGCTGCCCTAATAACTCGTTAAAGAGTCTCCAGCTTGTGCAGAATGCAGCTGCTCGTATCCTGAGCAGAACTAAGAAGTATGAGCACATTACACCAGTACTAGCGTCGCTTCACTGGCTACCCATTAAGTATAGGATAGACTTCAAGGTTTTGCTCCTGACTTTTAAAGCTCTGCATGGACGTGCACCTGTGTACATATCGAACCTGCTCCTACCTTATAAGCCCACAAGGTCACTCCGATCTCAAGACGCAGGCTACTTGGTAGTCCCAAGAATTTCCAAGAACCTAAAAGGTGGTAGGGCTTTCTCCTACAGGGCCCCACTACTGTGGAACCAGCTTCCATTATTTATAAAGGAGTCAGACACAGTCTCAATATTTAAATCTAGATTAAAAACGCACCTCTATGCTCAAGCTTACAATCAGTTATAGTCTGGAGACAGGGTGCGAGAAGCCTGTAGTCATAGAGCTTTCTAGGTGGCAATCCTTTCCTTACTGTCACCTGTCAATCAGCTGTGACCCGACTTTACATGGGCTGGCTCTTGATAGGCGGGTATGGTTGTCTACCCCTCATGACTGCATGGGCTCTCCATCCCTGTCCTAGTAGATATGCAGCCATATTCTACTCCTGGCGGCGTCCCACAATACATACCACTGGCACTTACTCATTGTCTGCTATATTGCAAATCCCTTAACTGCTGTTTCCACCCTCTTCCCCACTCTGCCGGCGGGGCTCTTGCCCCAACCCTCGAGAGTGCTTCGAGAGTCGTCTGGTCTCCCCCACCTCTGCGGTCCAGCCCCTCCTTCGTCATTGCCTCCACCCTGCCCACATCTGCCGCCACCTGCTGTTCCCCATCACCGCCACCTGGCCCCACCCATCATCTGAGCCACATCACTTATCATATCTTCTGCATAAACTGGCTGACATGCTGGTCACCAGTCGGCACCCTGAGCCGACCAGAGGAGGATGGGTTTCCCCCTTGAGCCTGGTTCCTTCCAAGGTTTCTCCCCATCTGCCACAGGGAGTTTTTCCTTGCCACTGTTGCCTTAGGCTTGTTTCTGTGGGGGTTTAGGCTAGGGCTGTCTGTAAAGCGTATTGTGACAACTGTTGTAAAATACGCTATATAAATAAAATTTGATTGATTGATTGATTGATTGTTGCTATCAAATATTTGATGGCCCCTGACCGTGTTGATGCCCAGCTTCCCTCATTTTTGTAACATCAGTGACAAAAGGCACTCATCAAAAACTCAAACTTCGCAATGTACAGCATACTGTACTGTCAGTACCATGGACTACAAAAGACACTTTTACACACAATTACAAAAAATGACAAAGCCTATATGTCCACCTCAATGGGTGATGCATTTAACCACACCTCCTACCACAACTTTCCGGTTATAGTACTGACTTACTGTAAATTTGAAACATGCAACCCTCAATAAAACAGAGGTCACCTTTGTTTCAGCTCTGTTCCATTTTTCTCTGTTCCATTTACTCTCTCTCTTGGGACTTGCCACCCTTCTCACTCGCTCACCCCACTCTCTCCCTCCCGCGTGCAACACACATGCTGGGGAGAGTTTGTGAGACCTCCGCCACAGAGCAACGCGAACTCGGATACAGACCTGTTGTAGGCTATCGGCTGCTGAAGAACACGGAACGTGACACTCTGGAGACTACATGATTAGCGGTAGTCTAAGAAGTACCATGACAGGCGCACACAATGGACGTAACCTGCAGAGCTAGTCCCACGAGGCAAGCGGCCTGCAAATAAGATCAAGTTTGGAACTGAAGAAAAGGGCAAACGGCTTCCCCTTTTTCATACCAAACTCCTAAAGATATCAAATGGGAAACCAGAAAGCATTCTGACAAAGGAAGCAATCCAAAGGACTCAAAGTAAGGCTGTAACTCTGGGCATTTAGCATAATTTAGTAGCAGACTAATTGTAGCTACTTAATGACTGAATGTACAAAACTGCAATGATTAATGCATTTAATGGTTATTTTAAATGTTCCCTGTTTTCTTCTGGTTGGCCCTTAACCATCCACCATGCTGAAAAGACAGAGAAGATAGAAAAGATCTTGGAAGTGATCTATCTTAAATACATAACACAGCATTCTGATCTTAATGCACGCCGATAACCATATGACAAACATCACCTTCATTTTCCTTTGTTCTCCCTGAACGTGTGTCTGCGGTGTGCACTCACCACGCTGCACAAGCCCACACTCAGGAGAACATACAAAACTCCTTACATACTTGTGCGCATGCGCACCCAGTACTAACACAGACATATGTGCAAACACACACTCATACATAGTTTGTTATACATTATAGTAGTGAATTGTGTGTTGCCCTTTTTCAGTACTTTGTGTTCAATAAACTTTATTACATTTCCAAGGTTGTCTGTATTGATATTACTCTTTTTGAGACAGCCACTGCTAATCAAAAGAACTCCTGGAATTGCTTAATCTCTTAAATGAATCAGCCATATTAATTTGGTATTGGCAGAATATATAATATTACGATTCAATTAAGATTACCTATTAATGTGTAATTTTAATAATAATTAATTTACTTATTAATTGAAATTGGCTATTTATAGTTAGTATATTTCCTGAATGAGACCTTATTTATCCTTGAATTGTGCCTCCTTTGTACAAAGAGGGTATAGCCATAGTTCCTACATTAAGTGGTGTCCTTGTGAATAGTAGAGATATATCCCCTACTGTTATTTGTTTGGGATTTGTGTTTTGTTGCTGCCACATTGTTGTCTCCCCTACAGACAGAGATAATGACGTCACAGTCCTGCTGCAGAAATGCGGATCCAAAGGTGCGCCTGAGACGACACACGCCATCGCTTGCCAACCAGTCTAAGCGATGCCTGTTGTGAAGAAGCCGGGACCATCGCAGGGCAGTGATAGAAAGATGCTGGACTATATATTTATGATGTGCATCTTTTTAAGTCTTAGTCTTGGTTATTCTTGGCCTACAGCTCGGAGCTGCCGACTGCCTACAGTCCACATTGTCTGTTGTCTACAACTTGTTAATGCCCTCTTCTATAAGGTGTTAAGTTACTAATAGTAGCCTTCATGTTACTTTTTAGTTATAGAAAGTGCATATTGCAGTGATAGACAGCAATTAACCCAGTTTCCGACTCATAACATCTGGAAGGAACTGGAGGACAGACTTTTAGACCAGAGGACCATCTTGCGTGGGTTACTATCTGCCCGGTGAGATCCTGCAACCTGTGCTATACCTGTATAAATAGCCGCTTTTCCACCGTAGGGCCGAACCGTTACCAGGGCCACTCCGTGCTGCTCAGTACCCATGGGAACAGTTACCGTTTCTGTTTCCAAAGTCGGGCTGCTAAAACCAGGACTAGGAAGTATCTAGTGAGGACAGCAAGTGACGCGGTGGATCAGCGACGGCGTCCGTAATATGCGCCAGTTGTTGTCGTCGCTCCCCATACTGTTTTGTTTTTGTTATGTTTCGTTGGCTGACGAAACGGACGAGGATTCTGTGTATTTTGGTCTGTTTTTGGTTTTTCTTTTTAGCGTATCCTCCACTGACCATTACTGTTGCATGCATTCAAAAAACTACTAACTAACACTTACATTACAGTGTGAAATATCCACATTATATAATACCACTAACCTATTTAAAGACACTCAATCCAAAAATAACATGTATAACCGAAATATTTTGTGCAGTAATACTTACATAGCAATGATGAAATTTTATCTGTGTTCAGACAGAGACGGTAAATCAACGAGTTCAATCCGCTTATGTTTTGCTCCAGAAAACGATGTCAGATAGGAAAATATACGACTTAGCTATGCCCAGAAGTCCTCAATAATAATAGTATTTTCTAAGAAATTACGAAAAATCGTTAACAACGTTTCGTTAGGTGCAGCATCTTAATGCATAAGTGAATGTGATGATAAGAATATTTTTGACATATAAAACGCTATTCCAGAAGCAAAATTAGACATGTTATACATTTTTATAAAGCTTATACTCTCACCTACTGAATAAATGAATTGTCAATTCTGCCAGACTGTACTCAAAACGGCGACAACACCGTAAACAGACCGTGTGGTATTATGCACAGCTATTTTGAATGTACCCAGGCATCACAAATGCGCAAAATATATTTAATAAACTGATTGTCCAAGACAATATATGACCACTCGGTCATCTCTACACATAAAACCAATGGTAAGGTTATGTATTTATTCAATATTTAGTCCCAGATATTGACTGTAGAATGACATGGTATCATTTTTTAAAACTTTGTCCCGTTTATTTCGTTTTTCAGTGAGCAGCGTTTTCACTGCTGTATATCTTATGGCTATTGTGGGGTTTATCTTCTTGCGATGACGGAGTTGGCATTTTTATTTCTATTAGCTTCTCCACTGACCTAGGTTATGGAAGAGGACATGAAGAGGCCGTATGCGGAGTCACAAAACTGTCAGTGAATACGTCATTAAGCCTGCCCACCCGAACGGTTCTGCTGCACTGAGCACGGTTGTCTAACCGTGCCGAAAATATCGTGCTGGGCATGGTTTGTAATTGTTTCGCGCCAAACCGTTTCCAGGTGGAAACACCATTGGAACCATTTCTCTCCGTGCTCAGAACCGTTCGGCCCTGCAGTGGAAAAGGGGCTAAAGCTTACAACTCCTTTAGGACAAACAGATCTGACTCCCTGCTTTGCTGTACAATAAACGCCTTCTTGCATTTTCACTTTGTGCTTAACTGGGTCTTCTTTGTGCTTAAGCGATTTAAATGCACCAGCCTATCAATGCATTTCACTCCTAGCAGGTAGCAACTCCCTGTTGATTTTTTTTAAAACTTCAAGCTCTTGTTACTGTTGCTACAGTTGCACATGCTAATTCAATTGTTTGCCACTGATGTGCACAAGATCTATTAATTAATTTCATAAATTGACGTTTAAAAAAACTCATAAAATAATGAAACAGAGTGCTGATGACCACCTACTTCAGGAAATTTTTTGCAGTTTTGTATCATTAAAGGGCAATTGTTGGTTTATTAATGCCACATCTTCTGACTTTAAACATATATTTATAGGTCATTATTAGGGGTGTGCAGAGACATCATTATCTGTATCTGTATCTGTATCTGTTCAACCAACAAAGTTATCTGTATCTGTATTCGGATAGAAGACAGGAAGTGGGCGTGGTTTATACCGGAAGTCACGTTAAATCGGGCAAACGTTGTATTTTCTAACCTAATATTCATTGGCAATGCAATTGTTGTGCCTTCAAAACATCAAATGGATTCAATATTGGCATATAAATAATAATGAAATATATTTCCACATCCTCATACTGTATTTTTCATCTCTCTCTCTTTTTTCATTTTTACCTAAACTAAGTTTTATGAACTGTCTGAATCCCACCACCACAACCACCCCCCCCCCCCCACCCTTTAACTGGGGTACATTGAACAATCAGAAACAAAAAAAAAAGTGTTTTATAAACTGAAAGATTCTGTTTTGCATTGGAAATAGAAACTATTTACAGTAAAGATATATAGAGACATATCCTTCAGTTGAAGGGAATAATCTTAAATTCCAATGATGCTGCATTCGCGTTTCTGGATGTGGTAACGTTACTGCAGTTCGCTAGGGAAACGTGAATTACTACTTTACAGCAGTAATTACATAACAGTAATAGCCTACGTTAACTTTTTTACGCCTGTTTTTATTTTTATTTATTTATTTATTTCCCCTACTGAATTAAGTTTGGATAGATTGCAAACCATCAGATGTCCTCATATTTTCCCTTGGTGGCAACTGTTACCATGAATGGATTTCGTGTTCATTATAGCCAAGACCTATGACTGATACATATATCATGTTACAGCTTAAACTGATTAATATTGACTGAAATAGGGTAAAAAGGTAAAACGTCGGTTTTTTCAATATTTTGACTTTTTTTTAAATGGAGGAAATTAACACATACAGCTAAAAACTACAGGTTCTAAGCTTCATTTTCATGCATAGGATGCGGGGGTTTGAAAGAAATCCAGCTGCCACACCAGGCTTGTGTCTTGCTAGCTCCCGCACCTCCTCCTCGATGCGAGAGTTTCCCTCAGTCAGCTCTCAGCCCGCTGCCTGCTGTGCGCTGACTCGGTGGGGGCGACTACAGAATATACCGATCACTTTTCAATAATGTGTAGTAAATGAAATGACTAGTTAGTTCTGTTGCAAACAGAATGGGCATTTTTATCTAGTGGCCATCCACAATGATATGAATCTACTTGAAGAAACATAATGGCTGAGGCACAGAACTTATTTATTAAACGTTTTGCAGCGCAGTGGCTCAAAGTTTGTTGGTGTGTGTGCTGCCTCCCCCCCCCCCCTCTCTCTCTCTCTCTGCCCCTGAGAACTCGACATGGAGCTGACTTTTTTTTTTTTTTTGAATTCGAATAATAACGAGCAACTTCGGGTAGAAGAAATATCTGTTTCCATCGCATTATTCGTGCTTTCCCGAATACAGTATTCGGATTCGGATACATCCCTAGTCATTATGCAACGTAATTGGACATAATTGCATTAAAATATCCAAGATATGCACTAATAGTTTATGCAAATATGTGATCTCTTTACAATGGAATGAATGGGAAATGATTTAGGATTTTGCCAATTCTATGCAAATACCCAAATTATGTGATAATCCATTATGCAATTAAATGTTTTTGCCTATCTGTGCAGACATAACTGAGATGTAATGTTGTGCAGCGTACAACAAAAAGGATGGTGCAAGGATTCTTTGAGTGAATGTATAAAAACATTTTAAATACAGAAAGCTGGCATTTGTGTTGATTCATTCAGTTAAAAGGTTAATAATTATTGTTTTGAGTGACAAAAATGAATAGCATTTCAAGACATATGACAATTATAAATATCACTTCCTGCAGAATCGCCCCCTTACAGTGTGTACATCCTTCGTCATAGGCTGTATTTTCCCCCAATTCTGGCAATTACAATATATAACCCTTCAATAAATATTTAAATTGTTCCAGGTTTTTTGTATTTCATTTTTTATAGCCAACATCTCAATACATTTTGGTGGTCTCTTGAAGAGCAGAACTTTACATTCTAAATATAGCTAAATATAAGGAAATGATGCGTCGAGTTGATGGTGGCATTAAATCCGGATCAACGGCAGTCACTGTCAGACAAAGTCCCCACCTAAGCCTGAATTTGTGTAACCCTGTGTGGAATCCTAAACAGGCCAATTGGTAGGGTTGGACATTCACCTTCCTGTTCCTGTTCAGTTCTGGAGGCTTCAATCTGGGCCAGAATCAGTACAACATAGACCCCACCAAGACTTATAGCCAGGTTGGCTAAACCACACAGTGAGAACAGTCAGGTTGACTAAACCACGCAGTAAGAAGAGCAATGAAAACCCCATACTAAGAACAGTAGTCTAAACATGATACCAGGCATTCTAACCCACATATAAGAACAGTAGTCAAAACTCCATAGCACAAACAGCCAGACAGTTCAAACCACATGGTGAGTGCAGCTGCACAGCCTGGTGTTGCAACAGGGTTGATTGTACAGTGTTTCCCCCCCTCATGTAGTACAGCAGAAATCCCCGTTTTTAATCAGCACTGACACGGCCTGACCCAGATTGCCTTTAAAGGACGTGTGTTGACGGCTTTATGATGGACAGCCGGAGTATGGGGGGATTGGAGAGAGAGATAGACAGAGAGGTGGCATGAGATAATGAAAGCAACCCTTGTTTCTCCTGGCCCCCCCTGTACACACTGACTCACCCAATTCAACATCCACTTCCATGGACTGAGATGGAGTTGGACTCCACAGTGCACACATTAAGGACATTGAAAGTGGAACCTGTAGAACAAGTACTATAGTACAACAGTATGCAGCACTGGTCCCAGGACATAATCAATAGTTAATCAATCAAAGCTGTTTACAGAGTGTGGTGGGGTGGGCGTGGTTTGAGCGTCGGCTGCAGAGAGAGAGAGAGTGTGAGAGGAGCGGCTCTCGGATCCTTCGTCACAACTGTCAGCTGGAGGTAATCAGCGCCGAGAATTGTTAATTGTTTAATTGCGCTGATTGCCTCTGATTGCTTTCAACAGTGAGCCTGGGGTTTTTAAAAGGAAGACTGGAAGCTGGAGCGAGGGTTGGGCTGATGACAAGGCTGCTACGGAACCGGCGTGACTTTTGTGAAAAGTGTCTGTAAAAAAACCGAAACCGAAAATAAAGGAGCACGGCAGTGCTAATTGTGGAAACGATTGTCTCCCGTGAGTGTGTGTTAAACAGGAGGGGTGGCACTCACTTGCCACAGTGGTGGCCCGTACGGGGAGAGTAAACACACAGGAGACAACATGGAGCACAGCCAGGAGCAGGGGGAAACGCCACAACCGGTGGTAGCACTGGCAAGGATGCTGGAGGGGATGGCGGCGATGCAGGAGAGGCAGGCGGCGATGCACGCCGAACAGCTGGAGGCTCTGCGGGCGCAAACTTCCCTCCAGACCCAGGCTCTACTGCAGCTGGCGGCTGCGGGAGAAACCAGCTCCCGAGAGAGACAGACCGGACCCCCCGTAGCTCTCCATTCGCCAAAAATGACCGAGGACGACGTGGAGGCGTTCCTTGAGGGGTTTGAGGTGGCCGCGAGGGCAAGTAAATGGCCGGAGGAGGAATGGGTCGTCCGCCTCCTGCCCCTCTTAACTGGGGAAGCACAACGAGCGGCACACAGCTTACCCCCCACAGCGCGGACGGTCTACGACAATCTAAAGAAGGCGGTCCTGGACCGTCTGGGATACAGCCCAGAAGGACACCGGCAACGGTTCAGGGAGACGGCCCTGGCCGGAGAGGACCGACCGTTCGCATACGCCCAGAGACTGCTGGACATGGCGCGTCGGTGGCTGCGACCGGAACTCCGGTCAGCCGACGGAGTGGTAGAGCTGGTGGCCCTCGAGCGTTTTATCGATAGCCTCCCGGTAGAGACGGCGAATTGGGTGAGGTGCCATCGGCCGACCGGGTTGGCGGCCGCCGTCACCCTGGCGGAGGACCACCTGGCGCTCTACCCCCGCGGCCAGTCACAGCAGCAGCAGCAGCAGCCGCAGCAGCAGCAGCAGCAGCAGCAGCAAGGACGGGCAGACCCGGCTCCGCGCAGGAGAGCCCTTCCTCGTTCCCTCCCTTCCCCCCTTTCTTCCTCTCTTCCCCGTGCCCAAACCCCTGTATTTTCCCGCAACAACCCTTTTTTTTCTTTTTCCCCAGCCCCAGGCTCAGTGGCGGCGGGATACGACCCACAGAGAGCTCCTCAAACGCCCGGACCGGGGTGTTGGCGGTGCGGACAACCGGGTCACCTGCGCCGCGAGTGCCCGCTCATGGAGGTGTGGCAGGTGGTTCGTGTTGTCGGCCCGCCCACCTCCGCTCCCGACCCAGACGGAGCGTACTGTATTCCGGTAAGGATTCAAGGGAGTGAACACCAGGCGCTGTTGGACTCAGGGGCTATGCAGACCATGATCAGACAAAGCCTGGTTCGACCCGAGGCATTGTTAGAAGCATCAAGGGTATCTATAAGGTGTGTGCATGGGGATTTACACGAGTACCCTATAGTCTCAGTGGAAATTCGGTGTCAAGGGAAAAAGCATAAAATAAAGGCTGCGGTTAGCTCCCGCCTCTCGCACCCTCTGATTTTAGGCACTGATTGGCCGGGGTTCCGCCAGGCAGCTGGTAAGGTGGGGGGGTGCGTTCACGACAGGTAGGGCTGTGTGATGTGTGTGCTGCTGTCAGCGGTGACGCGGGGTCGTCCGACGCAGCAGAGGGGGAGCCGGCACCAGTGGAGCCTCCGGGGGAGACTCCGCAGGTGCCGGTGTTTCACCCCATGGAGGATTTCCCACTCGAGCAGTCTCGTGATGACACCCTACGCTTTGCCTTTGACCGCGTGATGTCCATTGATGGTCAACAGGTGCGCCCTGATGCAACACTCACTCACCCGTATTTTGTAATAATTCGGGATAGGTTATACAGAGTGTGTCGTGACACTCAGACTAAGGAGGAAATCACCCAATTGCTGGTGCCTAAAAGCTCTCGGGAAATGGTTTTTCAGACGGCTCATTTTAACCCCATGGCTGGTCATTTAGGGTATGATAAAACACTGAACCGGATAATGGCCCATTTCTATTGGCCGGGCATTTGGGCCGACGTGCGTCGGTGGTGTGCGTCGTGCCCTGAATGCCAACTAGTAAATTCCCCGGCTATACCAAAAGCGCCGTTGCGCCCCCTTCCGCTAATGGAGGTCCCTTTTGAGAGAGTGGGGATGGACCTCATCGGGCCGTTTGATCGGATCACGCAGGGATACCGTTTCGTGTTAGTTCGGGTGGATTATGCGACAAGGTATCCCGAAGCAGTTCCTTTGCGCAGCATTTCGGCAAAAAGTGTTGCGCAGGCATTGTTTCAAATAATCTCCCGAGTCGGAATCCCGAAAGAGATTCTGACTGATCAGGGCACACAGTTTATGTCACGCACACTACGCGAGCTGTACGGGTTATTTGGCATTCATTCTATTAGAACCAGCGTGTACCATCCCCAAACGGATGGGCTGGTTGAGCGTTTTAATAGAACGTTGAAGTCTATGATCCGGAAGTTCGTTCATGAGGATATCCGTAATTGGGATAAGTGGTTATCTCCTCTGGTGTTTGCAGTGCGGGAGGTCCCCCAGGCCTCCACGGGATTTTCTCCCTTTGAACTACTGTTCGGTAGGAAACCCCGGGGGATATTGGACCTAGTTAAAGAAAACTGGGAGGAGGGTCCGAGTCCTAGTAAAAATGAATTACAATACGTGCTGGACCTGCGAGCAAAACTCCATACACTGGGTAAGTTGTCACGGGAGAATTTGCTCGAGGCGCAGGCACGTCAGCAACAGCACTACGACAGAGGAGCTAAACTACGGCAATTTTCACCGGGAGATAAAGTTCTTGTGTTACTCCCTACCTCTAGTTCTAAATTACTTGCCAAGTGGCAAGGGCCCTTTGCGGTCACACGGCGAGTGGGGGAGGTTGACTATGAGGTAGAGCGTACTGATAGAGAGGGGGCACAACAGATTTATCACCTCAATCTCCTGAAAGCGTGGAAAGAGGTGGTGGCTGTCTCTCTGGTTACGGTGGATAAGGAGAGAGATGAGCTGGGGCCGGAGGTACCAAATTCACCCAATCAGATCTCAACCCTTTCAGATGACCATCTCTCACCGAATCAGAGAGCAGACCTTGCCTTGTTGCAAAAGCGTTTTGCTGATGTGTTTTCCCCCATACCAGGACGCACGCACCTCATACACCACCACATTGAGACTTCCCCGGGGGTGACGGTGCGGACCCGCCCCTATAGATTGCTGGAACACAAAAAGAAATTGGTTCAGGCAGAGATAAAGGCAATGCTAGAGCTGGGGGTAATAGAGGAATCCCACAGTCCCTGGAGTAGCCCCATTGTGCTGGTAGGTAAGCCTGATGGGTCTATTCGCTTCTGTGTGGATTATAGAAAGGTAAATGAAGTGTCACGGTTTGATGCTTATCCAATGCCTCGGGTCGACGAGCTCTTGGATCGGCTTGGCACGGCTCAATTTTTTTCGACGCTGGATTTAACCAAGGGTTACTGGCAGATTCCCTTATCTGCCAAATCTAAGGAAAAAACGGTTTTCTCCGCTCCGGATGGTTTGTACCAATTCAGGACACTTCCGTTTGGGTTATTCGGAGCCCCTGCCACTTTCCAGCGCCTAATGGATCGGGTATTGCGTCCGCATGCTGGTTATGCTGCTGCCTATCTGGATGATGTAATCATCCATAGCAGCAGTTGGGAGCAGCATTTGCAGCATGTGGGGGCAGTGCTCGAATCCTTAAGGCAGGCAGGGCTCACGGCTAACCCAAAGAAGTGTGCTATTGGCCGAGCGGAGGTACGGTATTTGGGGTACCACTTGGGAAGTGGACAGGTGCGGCCTCTAGTGGACAAAACCGCGGCGATTGCAGCCTGTCCCCGACCCAAGTCAAAAAAAGAGGTAAGGAGGTTCTTGGGGCTGGTCGGCTATTACAGAAGGTTCATCCCGGCATTTTCGGAGCTAACCAGCCCCCTAACTGACTTAACCTGAAAAGGTGCCTCAGATCCGGTCCAGTGGACGGAACCGTGCCAGCGGGTGTTTGAGAGGGTAAAAGAAGCTCTCTGTGGGGAGCCGCTCTTGTTCACGCCTAACTTCTCTCTCCCTTTTGTTTTGCAGACCGACGCGTCGGACAGAGGGCTGGGGGCTGTTTTGACCCAGCAGGTGGAGGGAGTCGACCGCCCCGTGCTGTACATCAGCCGAAAACTGTCACAACGGGAGGCGAAGTACAGCACGGTGGAGAAAGAGTGCCTCGCCATTCGGTGGGCGGTCGGAGCCCTCCGGTATTACCTTCTGGGTCGCCCATTCACCCTCTGTTCGGACCATGCCCCCCTCCAATGGCTCCACCGCATGAAGGATACCAACGTCCGGATCACTCGGTGGTATCTGGCTTTGCAGCCTTTTAACTTCAAGGTGATCCATAGACCGGGTGTACGGATGGTCGTGGCGGACTTCCTCTCTCGCCCCCAGGAGGGGGGGGAGGGGGGGGTTGGTCATCGGCCGGATGGCTCCCCGGCCTAAGTCGGGCGGTGGGGGTATGTGGTGGGGTGGGCGTGGTTTGAGCGTCGGCTGCAGAGAGAGAGAGAGTGTGAGAGGAGCGGCTCTCGGATCCTTCGTCACAACTGTCAGCTGGAGGTAATCAGCGCTGAGAATTGTTAATTGTTTAATTGCGCTGATTGCCTCTGATTGCTTTCAACAGTGAGCCTGGGGTTTTTAAAAGGAAGACTGGAAGCTGGAGCGAGGGTTGGGCTGATGACAAGGCTGCTACGGAACCGGCGTGACTTTTGTGAAAAGTGTCTGTAAAAAAACCGAAACCGAAAATAAAGGAGCACGGCAGTGCTAATTGTGGAAACGATTGTCTCCCGTGAGTGTGTGTTAAACAGGAGGGGTGGCACTCACTTGCCACACACAGCTAAGTCACCTCTCGGATTTGCAGCTCAGAATTGGTTTCTTAGTTTATGGGGAAAATAAAAACCAGCTAACTCTTACCCCTTTTCCACCAGCGCAAACCTAGTTCTGGTTCTGGGCTGGTGCTAGTGCCCATTCGCAGTTAGTTCAACTTGCAAACCTTCTAAGAACTGGTTTGCTTTTCCACGGGCTAGAGAACCACGTCATTACGTCTCTGCATACGTCTCCGCTTTCCCAGCAACATCGTTACCTATTAAAATGCATGTCCTGTAAAAATACAGATAATAAACTGTCTAAATGTAAAAAACCAACTTCATATATATACATTTAGTTATATTATTACAGCCTTATTTACTATATCAATTTTAAGACAAGCAACATGCTTATCTCATCGCGACCCATTAAATCCAATGGCGCAGACGTTGCTTCATAATTTCAAACTGATTTCCTAACGGCTATTTTGCATCCTGCGACTTGGGTTACAACAGTGAATATGTACGGATTCCTAGATGTGCTGATAGCGACCACCCTTTCTCATATTAACCTCAAATACGCAAGACAGGACACTTAAACAGTATGCTAGCAAATTTATGTCAAGTTCCGTTCATTTATATGGGGTGGTCGATACACGTCCCCTTAGCAACCAAAAGCTAGCGCTGGACCACCTCTGACTTATTTGCCGGCACAGAAAAAAATTGTGAAAGTACTGAAAAAATAACCACTGGAGGATAACAACGACATTTTTTCCTACATAACTAGGTATAAGTTGTTACCGATATTTGACCTATTTCATATATAGTTGCAAATTAGTTTACGTTTTCCTGTCTGTCGAATGAAGGTGGTCGATGATAAATGCTCTCACTACTGGCGGTCACAAAGTTTTAGTTGGTCTTGGTTGGTCATGATAATCCCACCCCCAGCCCCTGACATAAGCGGTTGTTGGTTCTAGACCAACCAAGTGTTGGTGCCGCTTTGGAACAAATTTTCCTGGCTGAGAGCCGGTTCTTTTGATGTCGAAAAGCGAAGAACTGGTTCACGATTAGGCACCAGCTCCGAACCGGCCCTCGAAATGCCTTGGTGGAAAAGGGGCATCTGTGGCTCACCAGGACCAGGACTATGGACCCCAGGTGTAGTAAAGCACTGATAGAGAGCACTGGGTGACACGGTCTTGGTAAGATGGGCATTGGCAGAACTCTGGCTGTCTCAGACTGCTGTGGCCACTCACAGGGCTGTTTCAGTTCTCCAACACTGATCCATGTCCACAGAACCAGCCATTAAATTGGACTGGCCAATCCTATCCAAAGACTCTTACTCGGCCACAAGAAAGTAGCTCACCCTGCGATTAAACACCAAATCAAACAGCATCTGAGCAACCAGGGAAGAACTGTCACACTCCTCTGTGCAGGGCCAGTCTCAGTGGGATCATTGTGGAGGAACAGGTACACTGTTACAGACTGTTCACAGTGGGCCTGCTCATGTCAGTCAGTAACAGGGATTGAGTGTAGCACAGTGGGTAAGGAACTGCGCTTGTAACCGAAAGGTCGCAGGTTCAATTCCCGGGTAAGGACACTGCCGTTGTACCCTTGAGCAAGGTACTTAACCGGAATTGCTTCAGTATATATCCAGCTGTATAAATGGATACAATGTAAAAATGCTATGTAAAAGTTGTGTAAGTCGCTCTGGATAAGAGCGTCTGCTAAATGCCTGTAATGTAATGTAACAGTGGGCTTGCTTGTGCTGTTCTGTAACAGTGGTCCTACTCATGCTGTTTCTGTAACAGTGGCCATACTCATGCTGTTCTTTAACAGTGGGCCTGCATGTGCTGTTATGTAACAGCGGGCCTGATTGTGCTGTTCTGTAACAGCGGGCCTGCTTGTCCTGTTCAGTAACAGTGGGCCTGCTTGTCCTGTTCAGTAACAACGGGCCTGCTTGTCCTGTTCAGTAACAGTGGGCCTGCTTGTGCTGTTCTGTAACAGTGGTCCTACTCACACTGTTCTGTAACAGTGACTCTACTGATGCTGTTCTGTAACAATGGGCCTTCTCATGATGTTCTGTAGCAGTGGACCTGTTCATGCAGTTCGGTAACTGTGCACCTGCTCATGCTCTTCTGTAACACTGGGCCAGCTAACATTTCCACATTTTTGCACCTCAGCCAAACTGATCGTTATCACTGTGAGAATATCATCCCCAGGCCTCAACAGGCATCAACCTTGATGCTTGGTTTATTTCAGGATTTCAGCATGCCTTCTGACCATAAACACATCTGCAGGTAACAGCCAGGTTCTCCTCAATGGTCAGATTTGAAACCTGCTGTACAGGTGTGCTGTGACACATGGACGCCAATCACATTTGTGCCAGAACAGACAACCTGGCTTCAGGGATCACAAAAAATCGGAGTTACAATCCTCCATGACGATAATAGGATTAAAACCTGAAGATAGAATCTGAGGAGATCTCTTTCCCTCCATCCCTCTTTCTCCCTTTCTCACCCCCACTCAGATAAGGGAAGCTGCAGTGATTAAACACTGTACACAAAGAGACTCCTTGTTTGAGACAAATTAATCAAACATACAATAATCCAGCTGTTCTTGACATACTCCAAGTAAACTTATGCCCAAGTGGACATTGCCAGTCAACGCCGAGTCCCTTCCGATGACCAGAGGAGCAGCTTCTTATTTCCTGGAATCCATACATTTCCTACTTCTCGTACATATAGGGAAGGCAGGCAGATGGACAGTTCTGGAATAAGATGGTAGGCTGTTGTGACAGTTTTTTTGGGGGGGAGAGGGGAAGTTTTGGTGCTAAAAGGTGGGTGACTGAGCTGTTTTTGGTGGGGGGCAGGGTGTATGGTTTGGCATAAGATGGCAAGAGACCATTATTTTTATTTTTTTGCGGGTCAGGGGTTATGGATTGAGAGTGTGGGCACAGGGCGATTGTGGCTTTTCAGCAAGGGACTGGAATAGGGGGCTTATCCGTGGTGGATCAGGATGTGATTATCCTTCATGCAGCCCCACTCTATCCCCACCCCTCACCCCAGGCATCAGACCATCAGCTTTAGGGCTATCTAGTTCCCCTCCACATTGGGGTGTCACACTTCTGCCTGAGAGCATGCTGGCCCAGCCTTCCAATCTACCAGGAAACACTGTGCTCCTGCTCTATGACCAACTGGACTACATCACAAAGAGAGACACGGCCACTCTTTTACTGAACAAAGCACGCCTGTCTGCCTGCCCCTACCAGGATGGGATGGGATGGAAATGGCTAAAACTGGAAATGGAGGGAGGAAGTGTGCAAATTCTCATTGCCTGAGGACCAAAAGCAGAAAATACCCATGATCTGGTTTCTGATTTTTGGCTGGACCGCAACAGCGGGGCCAGCCCTACAAACGCGAATGTCTGTGACTGAGTCACTGAGTGAAGTTACACCATTGGTCGTCCGAGTTATGAAGTTACACCATTGGTCGCCGGTCCAGCCATATACTAGGTTTTGACCTGGTCTTGTTACTCTCAAAGTACCTGGCTTTTCGCTAGCAAAATCTTTACCTCAGAGTGCCCTGATGAAAACATTGGTTTCACTACTGTTGTTCTTAGCGATGATGCAAATTCCTTGGAAGCCATTTGCCTTTTTTTCCTTGTGTTGCCCAAAGGGAGGTTAAAATTATATTTTTTAAACTGTTAAGAACTATAAATTCAACTGAATGTTGAAGACATAGTGACAGTTAAGAGCATGAGGAACATGGGGTGGGGCCAGGGGCTGGTAATGTTTCTCATCCAAACCCATAGTGTCCTCAGAGGTTGGACAGGGCTGAGCACAGACAATATTTACCCTCCCATTTGTCACTTATTCATGGCTGTCATGCTGTCAGCGTTGTGATGAAGAGGCATTTGACAACACCAATGTGGGTCTGTTACCTTTTTTAACTGCACCCCTAAACATTACCAAAACAATTCACCCCGCCCCAGGCAAGGTGCAGACACCACTCCACCACAGGCACCTCCACACGAGTAGATGAAAAGACTATGAAATATGATCCACAGCTTCATCACAGTCTGGGTCTGAGTCACACAGTGCTTGACCCTTATCAGGGGAATCTGGTGCTGTTTTCATAAGGAAACCACATCCAACCAAGCAGCTAAGACCTTTGTTTTTGAAGCTCACATCCTGGTCTTGTTGAGAGATGTTGTTCACTAGTGCCACTGTGGTTGGCTCCAGCATAGGTCTTTCAAACACTTGTTCCAAAGTCAATTGTACCAATGTGGTCAAAATACGAAGTCAATCATTTTTTTCCCACAAGTATGCAGTTATGAAAGGTGTTTCCCCCCCCCCCCCCAATCATCGCCTAGTCACCGTGCAACACGTTTGGGGGGGGGGGGGGGGTACTGTATGTCACAAGATTGGTAATGGCTCCAGACTCTCTATCACACTGTGCCCGGACCCAGCCTGGACTTCATACCCATTTAAGGGCCACCCTTTTCCCTACTGCGCAGTCTCTGGCTCCAATTTGTATAACATAATGGCACAAAAAATGTATTCTGCAATTTAAAAATACTTTTCATGGAAAGTCAATCTGTGACATCAGTCAGTTTGTCTATATTTTTTCTACAGTCCATGTTATCCAACTCAGGAGGACAGGGCAAGAGGGAGAAATGACTCAGTACCATGAAACAGTTCAATTTATATACACTACATGGACAAAAGTATGTGGACACCGGACAGCCAATATCTCATCCGAAATTATAGGCATTAATATGGAGTTGGTCCACCCTTTGCTACTATAACAACCTTCACACTTCTGGGAAGGCTGTATACTAGATGCTGGAGCTTTGCTGCAGGGATTTGCTTCCATTCAGCCAGAAGAGCATTATTGTGGTCAGACATTGATTTGGTAATTAGGCCTCGCTTGCATTTGGCTTTCCAACTTATCCCAAATGTTGGATGGGGTTGAGGTCAGGGCTCTGAGAAGGCCTGTCAAGGGCTCTGTGCAGATCAAGTTCTTCCATGCTGTTCTTGACAAAACCATTTCTATATGGACCTCGCTGTGTGCCCGGGAGCACTGTCATGCTGAAACATGAAAGAGCCTTCCCAAAATTGTTGAGGAAGCACAGAATCGTCTGGAATGTTATTGTATGCCGTAGCATGAAGATTTGCCTTCACTGGAACTAAGGGGTGTAGCCCAAACCATGAAAAACAGCCCCAGACCAAGGGGTGTCCAGATACGTTTGGTCATATAGTGTATGAATGTGTAATGCTGTGAAAGGTCACCCCACTCTGGGAAATGGTGCCCACCGGAGATGGCATCACTGTGGCCTCCTGTCTGTTTCTATGCCTAAACCATCTTGGCACATGCTGAAACAGGGGTAATCTAATAAAAGGTTTATCCACGGTGTTAACTGAGGCATTATAGTGTGACCAAAGCTATTTAACTCCCTCAAAACTACCTGCGCTAAGCACTGGGGGACTTGCTGGCTGCAATGATGCTATGCTCCAAAAAGAACAGGGGTGGGGCATAAGACCAGACCAGACAAAACACATAGAAGCTTTTCAGTCTAGCCTGCAATTCCCACTTGAAAGCATGCTAAAGTGAGTGGCATCAGTCAAAATGGTTGATTTATAGTAAAAATATATAATTATTTTGTCATTTGCAGCAATGTACAATTTAGCCTTTTTGAACTGATTTGGAGGCACTAACGGCACTTCTCCACCACTGTGCCGTGCTGTGCCAGAATCCATGCTCCCGCTTTGTTTTGCTCTCTCTACTACCAACTGACCCGTGCCAGGCCGCAAGTAGCTGTGCCGATTTTAGCTACTGCTCTGGGGTAGGTACCAAAGGTACTATCCATGCTGCAATTTGATACTGCAGACTGTTGATTGGTCAATGGAAATCTTCACAAATACGTCATCCCATGTTCAGTTTGTTCACCGGCAGAAACTGCCATTTTTAAATACCACAACAGCAAGAGAGAGTAACGTTAACTAGCAAATTCTACAGTCAATATCTGGGACTAAATATTGAATAAATATACAACGTTACCATTGGTTTTAAGCATAGAGATGTTCCTTTTGAGATGAGTGGTCTTATATTGTCTTGGACAATCCGTTTGTGAAATATACGTGCATTTGTGATGCCTGGGTACCTTCGTAAATAACAAACTGTGCGTAATACCACACGTGTTGTTTACAGCGTTGTCACCCTTTTTAGTACAGTCTGGCTTGATTAACAATATATTTATTCAGTAGGTGAGAATATAAGCTTCCTAACAATGTATAACATATCTAATTTTGCTTTTGAAATAGCGTTTTATAGGTCAGTGTAACCGAAAATTTTCTTATCATGGCATTCACTTAATCATTCTATCTGTGATAGCAGTAAAAGACGTAAGACGTAATGTAAGTATTACTGCTCAAATATTTCGGTTATATACGTTATTTTTTAAATTGAGTGTATAGGTTTAAATAGGTTAGTGGTATTATATAATGTGAATATTTCACACTGTAATGTTAGCGTTAGTTAGTAGTGTAATAGTTTTTGTGATGCATGCAACAGTGATAAAGAGAGTGTTGGAACATTGCCAAAACGTGGTGGACGGTGAAATTGTTTTCATATTGTCCCATCCCCATACAAGAAAACACGAGAGTACAGAGTATAAAAATACATACAAGAGTTAATTATTACACACTTAGGATGCTTTACTCCGCTTTACTCCCCCCATGACTCCTACCTTCAAGGGTCTGTTGTGTAATGGTGAAGAGCAACAGTCAGCACGGCACAGGTAGGATACAAATGCTTGCCGTCCTGTACCGTGTCGTGCTGGTCAATGGAGAAGCGCCATTAGGGACACCAGGTACACTGCTTATGTTTTGTTCCATAGATCTTTAGCAGTTCTGTATATCACCTTAAGGTTTTTGCACACTTGTGGTCAATGTGTTTATGATCCTGGAATAGTATGTATAGTTTTACCTGTTTTATAGATCTGATCTCTCAGTATTTCAAGCTAAAGCAGTACAGCTTAATTTTTGCATTTTCACCCACATTTCTTTGTTGTATTTGTGGAACTTCATTTGTACCTAAATTATGACAATAACGTAAACTCAGTATTGTAAATGGTATTGTAAGTGTCTTAGCTCATTTAAGCCTTTTCCAAGTCTCTGTGATGCTCACGTCTGGAGTTATAAAGCCTTAAATAGAACACCCCCAAAATGGGTGAGGATTGGTCAGATTTACACAAAGGAATTAAAGTATTTTACATTCATACTTGACTAAGGTTTAGTGCCCTGTCAAGTCAGAAAGAACTCAACGTTTTCAAAAATTTCACAAAAAGGCATACACGAGAGGATTAATCTTCTCCTCTTAAAAAAAATGGAAGAGGTTGAACATGTTACTCACTGGGTGGGCATTCCCAGAAGCTGCCTTCTGTGTCCTGGCATGGTCTAAACTGCCAAAAACAGATTTATAATTATGGAGATTAACTGTGAAAGTTCTGGAAATCTGTCATGCTGATGTGTGGCTGATGTCACAAGTGATATGTTTAACCCCAGCTGCCAGAGACTTTAGACTCCAGAAATTAATGTGGAATTTTGATATTGACTTATTTTTTCCAGGTTTTTATGTAGTTTCTAAAATCTTAAGATGGTTGAGGCCTTGCAAAAAACAAAAAACAAACAACAACACCATACCAGTTTAGAACAGACTCAGGGTCAAGGCTTTGCCCTCCTTTCAGGTTTATCCAGGTGTGGTTTTTTTCACTTGATCTAGTGATGTGCAGCCCGACTTAGCTGTGCAGATGGGTGAGCCTGAGGTCAGCAACCAAGTGCAAAACATTGTTCCATGCCATTAAAAGAGTGTGCTGCTTTTGACACAAAGGCACAAGACAATAATCAAGTAATCTGCAAAAGCATTTTCCTGCCACGCATATCAGCTTAAATTCACAATGAGGCAGCATAAATTTACCATTGGGATGGCAGGTATGCCATCCTGCCAAGTTACGCCTAGGCAGGGTGGCATGCCCCATTCCTATACAGCACGAGAGTTTGCCACTTTTCAGGGTTTCCTACAGAAATACCCATGACCACAGACTCTCAGCCCTTAAAAACATTAATTTCTGTACCTTCTGACCCCGCTTAAACAGGCAGAATTCACTAATAACTTCACACGTCGCACAATAAACCCCCAAACTTCAGGGATTTTGCGTTTTCTCCTTTTTCCTGCCAGATTACATCATCTTAATGATTCAAGGCCACAAAATATATGTTTCCCCATTGGACGTTTACCGACTCCAACCAGTAAAAATGTCACATACACACGCAAAATGGACTGATATCTCTTTGTCCAAGAAAATTTGCTGACAAGACAGTCAATAAGTCTGTGGCTCAGTGGTAATATTACGGTCTATGGACAGTTGAGTCAGAGGATCGGGTCCTGCCTGAAACTCACTTTTTCATTTCTTATGAATGCTAATTTGCTTACTAATAATTCTTTATTACTTTTCAACTTTTGCTTTTGCACCAAATCTACCCTGTCTTTCACCAAACGTATAGACTGTATTATGACATACCATCTACACGATCAGTTAACCGGCTCCATTTCCTTTCAATGTGAAAGTTCTCCAGCTGGCTACAATATAGCCAAGCCATATGGAATATAACATATATAATATATAAGTTGTGCTTACTGGCCTGTCTTCTTTACAACCACAAGCACATTTCACTAAGAAAATTCACACCTGGTACAACTGCATGGTTGGTGGTGCGCAGTTCATGCCATTGCCTGGAAGGTGCAAGGTTGTGTGATCAAATCCTGCCTTGCCTACAGGGAAATTTTTCATTTCTTGCGCACATTTTCTTACACTTAGATTTGCTAACTAATAATTGTCTATTTCTTTTAAACTATTGCTTTTGCACTTATCAGAATATCAGAATCTTCAATGTATATGTTTACCAAAAGTCTCACACGGGCAGCCATATGCATTTCATGACAGCACATTTATTGAGTTACACTGTGCCATTTCTACTAACTATACTTCTTTACTAAGCTACTTTACTAAACATTCTCATCAGCAAACGGCACGTTTGTACATTCATGTTACCTCGCCCTGTTCTCTGTCTACTGACATACAATTAGTACGTCTGAGGATGTAGTGCCTGCAACACCCCATTAAAAATATGACTCATCCACAATTATAACTACTAGTAGTCTACGAGAAAGATGTACATTCCTACAATTTTTCCTACGCAATTTCACGCGTTCCTTCAACAACTACACTGAACAAAAGTATAAATGCAACACATCAATTTCGAAGATTTTATTGAGTTCAAAGGTAATAAATGTAAATCAGTCAACTGAAATAGATTCATTAAGCACTTATCTATTTCATGTGATTGGGGATACAGATATGCATTTGTTAGTCACAGATTCCCAAAAAAAGAAGATACCATGAAATGAACAGAATACCGATCAGTATCTTGTGTGACCACCATTTGCCTCATGCAATGGAACACATCTCCTTCACATTGAATTGATCAAATTGTTGATTGTAGCCTGTGGAATACTGTCCCACTCCTCTTTAATAGCTATACAAAATTGTTGGATATTGGTGGGAACTGGAACCTGCTGTCCTATGCGCCGGTCCAGAGCATCCCAAACATGCTCAATGGGTGACATGTCTGGTGAGTATGCAGGCCATGGAAGAACAGGGACATTTTCAGCTATGAGGAATTGTGTAAAGATCCTTGCAACATGGGGCCATGCATTGTTATACTGAAACATGAGGTGATGGTGGTGGATGAATGGCACAGCAATGGGCCTCAGGATCTCATCACGATATCTCTGTGCATTCAAATTTTCATAGATAAAATGCACTTGAGCCCTCTGCCCATAGGATATGCCTGCCCATACCAACACCCCCACCACCACCATGGGCCACTCTATTCACAACGTTGACATCAGCAAACCGCTCACCCACTCGACGCCATACACACTGCCTGCCATCTTCCCAGTTCAGCTGAAACCGTGATTCATCAGTGAAGAGGACTGTTCTCCAGCATGCCAGTGGCCATCGAAGGTGAGCTCTTGCCCACTCACATCGATTGTGACGTCGAACTGCAGACAAATAAAGACACCGGTGAGGACGTCGAGCACGCAGATGAGCTTCCCTGAGGCGATTTCTGACAGTTTTTGCAGAAATTCTATGGTTGTGTAAACCAACTGCTTCATCAGCTGCCCGTGTGGCTTGCCTCAGACGATCTCAGGTGAAGTAGTCGGATGTGGCGGTCCTGGGCTGGCGGTCCAAAATCTCTGCAGTCATTCCTGCAGTCAGCATGCCAGTTGCATGATCTCTTAACTTTTGAGGCATCTGTGACATGGTTGAACAACAAAAAACTCAACATTTTAGGGTGGCCTTTTATTGACCCCATCATAAGGAACACCTGTGTAGTGATTATGGCTAATCAGCATTTGATATGCTACACCTGTGCAGGAGATGGATTATCTTGACAAAGGATAAATGCTAGCTAACAGTGATATTAACAAATTTGTGGGCAAAATTTTAGAGAAATAAGATCTTTGTGCACATAGAGCAAATCCTTGAGGTATTATTTAAACGCATTAAAAATGGCTGCAAAAATAAAAGTGTTGCATTTATATTTTTGTTCAGTATATATACACAGCTATTATTATTATTACACATCTGTTTCATATACCATTCAATAATAAAACTCATCTTGCTCATGGTTAGTATATGTACTTTGCACTACAATCTCTGATCATCTCAAACTTCACCTACATGCCCATTCTGCTGAAAATATATTGTTTCAACTACTCAATTTCATAATTTCTCATCATTTCTCTCGTACCACTGTTATTTCCTGAAATGCAAAGATTGCTGGTAACTGTCTCTGCATGCTATTGGGCACTGTCAAGTGTTTCTCACCTAGTTTTGTTACCTAGCACTCCTCGAATTGCATCGTAAAGTCAGTGATCTAGCTAAGGAAAACAGCAAAGAGGAGTCCTACCTACAGCTAAGTGTATCAAAATGCCTTATAAAACTTATAAACACAAAAAGTGCTTCTCGACGAAATAACAGAAAACAGAGCAGGACAGGAGTGCTAGGTAACAAAACTAGGTGAGAAACACTTGACAGTGGCCAATAGCATGCACGCTCATTGGATGGCCGTCAAATCAGTGAGTACATCCACTGCGGGGATTTCTGTTGCATTTCATTCTCTTTATACGTACGCCACCGCACCCTTTGCCACAGTCATTGTTTTACATATATAGCACAGCGAAAGTGCTAAGCGCTACACGTTGATCAGACTGTAAAAATTCACACAGGGATAACTGTAATCCACAACAGTTTCTTAACGGCTTACTTCGTATTTTTACACCCAGGTCCGCAGCGCTACTCATCACAAATTATGTGCTAAATTTAGCCCCCCAAAATCTCGCTCTGCCAATCATACCAGTCTACATCGGGGACTGGCTACGCTGTATGCGTGTTCGCATGTATATATAAGCATGCATACTTCTCATAGTCTACATTTATATGCATTACTGTTCTCACTTTCTCATAACAAACACTTTGCAAAAAGACATGATATCTAAAGAAAAACACGTTTTCAACATACAAAAATGATCTAAAGCTATGCTGCCACCCAATGCTTCCTAAATTCTTTAATGTTGGCTCTGTGTTCTCTCTTCTTACCATCTGAACACATTGAGCTCATTCAAACTTTTCTGTGACACATCAAAGTATCACATAAAAAATGACCCCATGGAGGAACACATCATGTAAATGAATGTTCTCAACAGCTGATGAACACTTACACACCACAAAGGATATCCTTATGCTTGCTTGTCAAGTTTTACAAAATGTACAACCTGTTCACCATTTCCAACATTTGCGCATATACAATATTGTACATGCTGCACACATATACTGTACGTACATATCTACATCCATACATACACTACATAGAATACTTCATTATCCCTACGACGACATTTCCAACCGAGTACAATAGTATAATTTCTTCTGCAATGTTAAACAATAACATATCTTCTGTCTGAACAGAATTTCCTAAACAGAACTATTTAATTCATGCTTTTCATTCAAGATATACTTCCCATAAACCCAAAGCACAGCATGCATGCAGTTCTTTAAATATATTGTGTAGTCATTTAAAAAAAACCTTCCATTGCTGTAAAACAGCTGAAATTATTCAGTAGGATTATTCCCACTATAAATGATTGCCATTTCACACTTCCATTTGACACATATGCTGTGAATGATCACATTCTCTGTGATAATTTATCAAATTCTGCGTTCCATTTTTATGCAGATGATACAGTTATCTATTGCTCATCCCCTTCAGTAGTACAAACCCTTGAATTCCTGAAGTCTGCCTTTGACGTTGTTCAGTCCCATTTAACTCAACTTAAATTGGTGTTAAATGCAGACAAATCCAAATTCATGCTATTTTCAAATGGCAAAGAGTTAAGATCTTATCTCCCTAAGATCTCAACTGCACAAGGGGTTGAAATTGAAATGGTCATAACATATAAATATTTAGGTATTATTATTGATCAGAACTTGCCTTTCAAGTCACACAGTGAAAACCTTGTTTCCAAGCTGAAACTTAAATTAAGTTTCTTCTTTAGGAATAAATCCTGTTTCTCTCTCCAGGCAAGGAAAACCTTGATTTCGGCAACCTTTTTTTTTTTTTTTTTTTACCTTTATTGGATTACGGCAATTTGCTCTTTATGAATGCACCTGACCAGTGCTTAAAGAAGTTGGATACTGTATACCACTGTGCTTTATGCTTTATTACTGGCTGTGGCAATCTTGTACACCACTGTACTCTGTATGCTGCTGCTAAGTGGCCATCTCTGTATGTCCGCAGACTTTCGAATTGGTTGGCTTTTATATACAGTCCCCTCCAAAAGTATTGGAACAGCAAGGCCAATTCCTTTGTTTTTGCAATACACTGAATACATTTGGGGTTGAGATAAAAAGATGAACATGAGACAAGAGTTCAGAATTTCAGCTTTTATTTCCTGGTATTTACACCTAGATGTGTTAAACTACTTAGAACATAGCACCTTTGGTATCAGACCACCCAATTTTTAGGTGAGCAAAAGTATTGGAACAGAGAGTATTTAAGTAAATGAAAGCAAATAACACTTAATATTTGGTAGCATATCTCTTGCTTGCAATAACTGCATCAAGCCTGCGACCCATTGACATCACCAAACTGTTGCATTCTTCTTTTGTGATGCTTTTCCTGGCTTTTACTGCAGCCTCTTTCAGTTGTTGATTGTTTCGGGGGGGGGGGTTTCCCTTCAATCTCCTCTTCAGGAGGTGAAATGCATGCTCAATTGGGTTAAGGTCTGGTGATTGACTTGGCCAGTCTAAAACATTCCACTTTTTCTCCCTAATGAAGTCCTTTGTTTTGTTGGCAGTGTGTTTTGGGTCATTGTCTTGCTGGATGATGAAGTTCCTCCCAATTAGTTTGGACGCATTTCTCCGTCAGTTGGCAGACAGAATGTTTTTGTAGACTTCTGAATTCATCCTGCTGCTACCATCATGAGTTACATCATCAATAAAGATTAGTGAGCCCACTCCAGAAGCAGCCATGCAAGCCCAAGCCATGACACTTCCTCCACCGTGCTTCACAGATGAGCTTATATGTTTTGGATCATGAGCAGATCCCTTCTTTCTCCACACTTTGGCCTTTCCATCACTTTGGTAGAGGTTAATCTTGGTCTCATCAGTCCATAAAACTTTGTTCCAGAACTTTTGTGGCTCATCTCTGTACTTCTTTGCAAATTGTAATCTCGTCTTCCCATTCTTACTACTGATGAGTGGTTGGCATCTTGTGGTATAGCCTCTATATTGCTGCTCTCTAAGTCTTCTTCGAACAGTTGATTGAGATACCTTCACCCCTGTCCTGTGGAGATTGTTTGTGATGTCACTGACTGATGTTTTGAGGTTTTTCTTCACAGCTTTCACAATGTTTCTGTCATCAACTGCTGTTGTTTTCCTTGGTCGACCTGTTCGATATCTGTTGCTCAGTACGCCAGCGGTTTCTTTCTTTTCAGGACATTCCAAGTTGTCGTACAAGCTATCCCCAATGCTTGTGCAATGGCTCTGATCGATTTCCCCTCTTTTCTAAGCTTGCTTTTCTCCCAAAGACAGCTCTCTGGTCTTCATGTTAGTTTATCTTTTATAACACAAATGCAGTTTTCACAGGCAAAACCCAAGGCTAAAACCAAGAGCAGACAGTCAGAACTATTTATTGTTTAACCAATCAATCTAACAGGACACATCTGGGCAACAAGAAACACCTGTCAGTCACATGTTCCAATACTTTTGCTCACCTAAAAATTGGGTTGTCTGATATAAAAGGTGATATGTTCTAAGTTGTTTAACAAATCTAGATAAAAATACCAGGAAATAAAAGCTGAAATTCGGATCTGTCATCTCATGTACATCTTTTGACCTTGTAGGCTCTCGAAACTACACCAAGGAGGGAAATAGTTCGGAGTGAAGGTTTATGCAGAATGTCTTCCTCTGTTGCTGTTGGAAAAGGTTATTCTTTAAGCAGCCTGTGAATACTGTATCTATGTTCTACTGTCCCCGCTGATCTTACTCGTTATATCTGACTCCATATTAATTAATACGTTATGTTCCAAATTAGAATTTAGGCTTGATTTAGAATGGAACTCAGTTCATCTGAAGTTCTACACCGAGGGTCAACGCAGTTTCACCCGGTACGCACCGCGGATACGCCCGTAACGACAATTTAACTAGCTGTTTGCAGACGACACAGCGGTTGTGAGATTTCCCTCATGGGGAGTATAACCTAATTAAGGTTCAGGGACTCCGAAAGGGCCAATATTGGTCATCCCAGGATCAACTTGGTTCTGCTGACGGTCCCGCCTTAACTGAAAACTTGGTGATCAAACAAGTCCAACGGGCAGTTCCCTAGTCATAATTGGGGAAACCGACTTAGAGGGCTTTTACAAGAACGAAACATTGACCAAGACCACACAAATCAAGTCATTAACAGTTTTAATGTCAGGTAGGTT